>NC_048233.1:76848564-76905322 GCF_002007445.2 Ailuropoda melanoleuca | reverse complement strand
ATAAGTTCTAGAGATCTAATATATAGAAGGGTCTTTATACTTAACAATACCATAATTTGTACTTGAAATCGCAAAAAGGACAGATCTTAAATTAAATCTTCTTACACACGCACACACAATGGTAACTATATAGAGAAGATAGATGTGCTAATCTGTTAGATTATGGTGATATTTTCATATTACATATATATAAAAAATTAAGTTGTACAACTGAATTATAATTAGTGTACGTCAGCATGCCAGCTTTGGGAGACTAGTGCAGTCACGAAGCTTCATAATAGCCCCAAAGGCAAAAAATAGGGAGAGCCGTAAAAACATGATATTTTAATGAATTTTTTAAAAATAATCTTGACAGAAAGTAACTATTGGTTTTTTAAAGTTTTACAGGTATAATGGGGAACAGCATTAAAAATGAAATGGAATCTTGTCACATTTACTGAGCATGTGGTACACTGCAATGCATTGAAAGAATGAATTTCATTTATTTTTTTTCAGTCTGTATTTAAATTCCAGTTAACTAACATACTGAGTAATATGAGTTTCACTTGTATAATTTAGTGATTCACACCTACATGCCACCCCCAATGCTCAACACAATTGTATTCTTTAATCCCCAGCACCTATTTAACTGCTATTTATTGCTGATGTAAACATCAGGGGGCACATATACATTTGAATTAGTTTTCTACTCTCTGAAATCAAAGAATTTTAAAATTTCATGATATAACCCCTGGCATGCACATATTCAAGGTAAGTATAATAATCTACTCCACTCACCATGGGCATTAAAATTCTGTGGGTAACTCCAATGTGAGAATCCACACTACCCCTTTAATAGGAAAGAGCAAACAGAAACAATGTAGCTTCCTGCTGTAAAAGTAAGGTCTCTCTAATTTCATGACCTAGAGACAAGTCAAGTGAGTATCTCTGAACACCTCTGGTACTTTCATTTATTCCATTGATACAACCCAATTTTAAATGAAACAATATACAGAGGTTTCCTTCAGACTACGTTCTACCTTTCTGTACTTCAATTTCAGAAACTATGTTGTATCTATGGTGTATTTTAAATTCTCATTCAGTCTTGACAAGACACATTACTTTACTTCTTTCCATTGTAGTGTTGTAGAAGTCAATACTAATCATCAAATTTAGCTGAATATCTCGAGGTCTTGACAATACTACATTTAAAAAACCTATAAATAATGCCTTGATTACCTTAATAGTCAAAGGAAATAAGAAAATTTACTTAAAAGAAAAATTACATGCATATATATGTATACACACACACACACACACAGAGTTTTGGCCTCCAGTTCACTTGTATGGAAATTTCAAAAGATAAATCCATGATATAATAAAAAAATTGCTTAAGACACATAGTTAGTTCCTTTGCCCTGAAAGTCTTAAGAGAAAGCAGGATACCTTATTTCAAATTTGCTGTGGAGGTAATCACAAGTCATGGAGAACAGGCTAATCTTTATTTCTGGATGCTCACTGTTTGAACAGTTGTGATTGTATAAATATCTTTCTCCTTCAAGCCAGAGCGTAGACTGAGACTGAGGCGTATTTCATAATCAGCAATGACAGAATTGAGCTCTCAGGAAAAGAAAGACCAGGCTGGCATTAGGAGGGAAGCTACTAATTTCAGGACAGAAGTACAGAAAAAGCAAGGAAATCAGCTGCATTATATTAGAGTGTGTTGGGCAAGTCAGGATATATGCTATCATATTTGATATCTGTACAGATTAAGGAATCATCCAAAACCCTCATTTCATCTTTTACTTTCTGTGGGAATTTTGATACGCCATAGCTTTCTCATGGCACTTTTTACTTCTGCATTCCTCAGTGTGTAGATGAGTGGGTTGAGAAAAGGGGTCCCAATGGTATAAAATACAGTCACCATCTTGTCCATGGGGAAAGTGGTTGGGGGGCGTGTATATATGAATATACATGGACCTAAGCTTAAGATTACTACGATGATGTGAGATGTGCAAGTAGAGAGAGCTTTTTTCCTCCCTTCTGCACTGTGGTTTCGCAGGGAATGCAAGATGACAATGTATGAGATCATCAGAATCACTAAACTGCTTAAGCAAATGGCCCCACTGTTAGACACCAACAGTACGTTGATCACGTATGTGTCCATGCAGGCAAGTTTCAGCAAGGGCTGCAAATCACAGCAGTAATGATCAATCAAATTGTGTCCACAGAAAGGCAATCTCAAGGCCAAGGTAATCTGGGCTATAGCATGAATAAAAGACCCTACCCATGCAAGAACAATCAGGATGGTGCAGACCTGCCATCTCATGATGGTTGGGTAATGTAAAGGCTTACAGATGGCCACATAGCGATCAAGAGCCATGAGGATGAGAACAGAGACCTCCATGCAGTCAAATAAATGCAGGGCAAAGACTTGAGTCATGCACTCATTGTAGAATATTATTTTTTTTGCAGAGAGTGAATCCACAATTAGTCTGGGGGCTATGGAAGTTGAAAAGCAGAAATCAACAAGGGACAAATAAAATAGGAAGAAGTACATGGGGCTCCTGAGTGTCTGGCTGGACTTGATGGTCACAATAATAAGCAAATTCCCTACCACAGTTCCCACATAAAAAATCAAGAAGATTACAAATACCATTTTCTGTCTCATTGGATCTTGGGTCAATCCTAACAGTATGAACTCAGTTACGCTGTGATTTTGCTGCATTATTTCAGGCAAAGTGGAGGAAGCACTGGTTAGAAAAAATTAATCTGCAAATAAAGAAATATTATGAAATGAATACTCCATTTGGAAGTCAAATCCGTATGCTTGATCATGTGTGTGCCACTTACCAGTGTGTAATATCTTACATTCTTTTTTTTCGTTCTGAATAAAGTGGAGATCATAGTATTTATTCAGAGTCTATTCTCGTGATTGCTTATGGAAGCAAGGACATGTATCAATAATGAAAGATACCCGATTCTTCAACCATAATAAACATTAGTTTTGTGAATTTGGTATCAAGAGGGTAACTTTCTGAGCTGAGTGTCTTTCCTTCGTTTACATCAAGGAACTATTAGGGTCGAATGTTGCAAAATGGAGAAAACTCTTGCATGATTTACATAATGTGCTTTCATACTCTTTGACCTTGGTAGTTCATTTATAAAGTATCTGCTAGTAAATATTCTGAGCATTCAAGGAATGATGTAGAAACAATTGATAGTGTTTTTCTTAATGAAACCTAGAGAGACAGAGAGATAGACAGGACAAGAGACAGACAATATTTTAGCAGTGAGCATTCAGTCAATTGGTCCAGTCCATCATGAAATTTATTTTAATCTGTTTCCTTGATGACCTTTATTTCCTGTTACTTTACTCTTGATAATTTCTAGTTGTGTAGAGATCTAAATTCATCTTCTATGATAAAACATTGTACATTTTAAATTATATTATGTTGTCCAAAGTTAAGTTCTTCGCCTTGTTCAGTATTCTAATGGGTTGTTCAGCATATTTTCTTAAGAAATAAGGAGAGACTGGGAATAAAATAAAGGACAGATAGAGAACATTTGTCAATAATCAAAATATTCTTTCAAGTATCATGTTATTTTATGCACCAGAGATTTAGAAAATGTGCTAAGGAACCACCAAGTCATAGCTGAATCTTATAATAGAATTCTTGGAATCTATTTTGAGAGTCCTATACACTGACTTCAGTAAAAGAAGATAGAAATAGTAGGGAAACTTATATTTTATTTATATATAACAAACAGTGGAATAACCTTCTCTGTCCTCATCACATGTATTTTCCAAATAGTAGCACAATTAAATGCATAAGTATCAAGTTATTTAAGTACATTTCCAACATGTATTCCACACAGAAGGATAATTTTCTCAAATATAAATGGATCTTAGTGATCAATCTTTGAAAACACAATGCATAGGGTTCATGAGTGCCTCAGTCTGATTTAGCATAAGATTCTTTGATTTCCACTCAGGTCATGATCTCAGGGTTGTGGGATCTAGTTCCATGCTTCGCTCCACACTTGCTAAGTAGCCTGCTTGGGATTGTGTCTCTGCCTGTCTCTCTGCCTCTAGCCCTGCTCCCACACTCTCTCTCTCTCTAAATTAATAAACACAGGGGCGCCTGGGTGGCACAGCGGTTAAGCGTCTGCCTTTGGCCCAGGACGTGATCCCAGCGTTATGGGATCGAGCCCCACATCAGGCTCTTCCTCTATGAGCCTGCTTCTTCCTCTCCCACTCCCCCTGCTTGTGTTCCCTCTCTCGCTGGCTGTCTCTATCTCTGTCAAATAAATACATTTAAAAAAAATCTAAAAAAAAATAAAATAAATAAATTAATAAACACAATCTTCAAAAATAACTAATGCAAATTAAAGTTGAAAAATAGCTGTATTGAAAAGAAACCATTCTTATTAAAAAATAAAGTAAAAATATAAATTCATTCATAGAAAAATACATTCAAATATAAATTCCAATTATACATCCTTTCACCTATCAGATTAATAAAGTGACATTTTTGATAAATGCCTCTTAACAAACACTGCTGAAAATGTTGTGGGAGACAATTGATCCCACCTATTTTTGGTAGGAGTTTAAGGGGGCGAAATGTCTTGGGGAGTGATTTTCAACATTGATGCCACTTTGATGGCACATAGACACATGTGGTGTTTCCATTTGCTGCAAGTAGTCCCACTCAGTCCCAAAGACAATCACAACAATCCTTTCCATGTTGGCAAAAGGTCAGAAACCACTTCAGTGTCCATCAGAAAGGAAGCTAAATGAATCAGGGATGGTATTTTATGCAATCATCAATAAAAAGAATGTGGATATATATATAATGGTTTCTAAACAAGTTGAAAAGTGATAGAGTTCAGAACTGTATGCCTAGGATGGTAATATTCTCATTAACTCCAGAATAAGATAAATATCAAACACACTGACTCATATCTATTGTATTTAAGAGAGTACAGAGATAGCATAATATTTGTGTCCTCAAGGTGGGGAAATTGCATTCTTGGAATCAAAGTTAGGTGAATGACTTACCTTTTAAAATATTCCCTTTTACCATTGAAAATATGGCATAATGATGCTGCATTAAAAATAAAGCTTTTAGTAACCTTCTCTTAGTAGATGGTTTGTTAATTACATATTACTGGATGATAACAACTGTCTTCTGACACAGGCTGCAGAAACAGCAAGATTCCCAGGGCCGGAGTAAGATTTAAATGTCTGGGTAAGAGGGTGAGTCAGCTATAGAGGCAGTTCTGGACTCTAGGCTCATTACCACATCATGCACCAACCACACTGCCAATCATACAGGTTCTTCTGCATTCTTAGGAATTTGCCAGATATGCCCTTAGTCCAACTATTCAGCAGACAGAAATGAAAACTTTTCTGTGGTTTCAAACAATTAAGCATTATAAAAAGATATCTATTTATCCATTCATCAATGCATCTAATTATCAATCTATCACCTATCTGCCTATCTATCCATTATCTATCTATCATCTATCTATCTATCTATCTATCTATCTATCTATCATCTATCTATTTATCTACCATCATCTATCGTCTCTCTATCTACTGATAGAGATATAGACTGAGACAGGGTATAGTTCGTAGATTAATAGATATGAGTGGCATATGTTCAAATGAAGCAAAACAAGGAAGTTAATTTTTATTTGTTCACTTTTGGACGTAAGCATGTGGGGGAAAAGAATGTATTTAATAATAAGTACTCATAAAATGAATGAAAGAATTAAGAGAATTTCCTACTGTTATGATCCAATATTGTTTGCTCCTATTAAATACTCTGCACTGAAAAGGCAAGCATACTCCATCCAAAGTAAAATCATCATTTCCATGGAGCATTTCCTGGAACACTCAAACATGTTATTTCTATTTGCTTCTCTCTCCACCAGAAGCTGCTGTGCATATCATTTATTTTGTCCTCTCATTTTACATTGTAAAGCACTTTTAGAAAATTCCCTAAAATTTCTACCCTTTCACAAAGGCCTTTCTGTGTTAGATGCACACTGTGGCATTGATCAGATTAATTTTGTCCAAGTATAAAATACAGTTATGTTGATCACCTACACAAATCTTACCAGTTTTGATAAGAGCTTATGCAAAGGATAGGATGTTCAGTAGTCCTCTTTTCTTCTCAAGGTAATTCAGCCACTATTTGCTCAAACGACAATAAAAAAAAAAGTGCTTCTAAATTTCTGTCTGATCTCTTTTAATGCCACTGAAGCTCTGGTTCTCGCTTGTATGCAAGAAGACCAGGTTGGCCCTGGATGCATCCCAAATGTTCTGAAATCCACCCTCACATGTAATTTTGACTGGGAAATGCTTCTCTTCTGCCTTTCCTGCAGGAGTATTTAAACATGCATGATGCAATATACAGGAGTCTGGGGAAGGTCATTCCCTAAAGTGTCCTTTCCCTTTTAATTAAGACAAATGAGCTCGGGCGCCTGGGATGCTCATTTGGTTAAGCCCCTGGCTTCCTCTCAGGTCATGATCCCAGGGTCCTGGGTTCAAGTCCTGCATAGGTTTCCCTTCCCTGCAGGGAGTTTGATTCTAGCTCTACCCCTCCTCCCACTCATTCTCTCAATCTCTCTCCCTCTCAAACAAATAAAATCTTAAAAGAAAAAATAAAAAGGCACATAAGCCAGATGTGACAAAGAACTAAATCTTCAGTACTATTTGATTATGGGAAAAAAGTGATCTCTTCTTGCAATTAAAGGTGTTTATTTGGGGATAAATGATGTTTTTTGGCTAGAATATAAAGACAGTGATTAGGTAGTGATCTAAAGGCCAGGACTTAGTTCCTAATACCATCCTCTAAGCAAATGATTTAGGATTTCTTTAAGAAATGGCTGATTCTAGGTCTGGGGCAGGGAATGTACAAGATGAACTGGAACATCGTGTAATGCGAAAAGGTAAAGTAGTCCTAACACACACACACACACACACACCACACACACACACACACAAGAACAGTCACAGTTTGATGAGAATGCGCCAACGGGACACAGAGCCATGGAAAGATCCTCCAGTGTCAAAATTTGGAAAAGGTTTACAAAATAAATGACACTGAGTTGAAACATAACTCATAGTATAAAAAATTTACAAGTTATAATGATCTAGACACTTAAATAAATAATTAATAAGTAGAGGATAATATATACATGTCCCCCAAAAAAAGCATTCCTAATGCACTCAATCCCTAATTTGTGGACTGTACACAAGCGAGTTTCTTCCAAAAAGCACGCTGTGGAATGGGGAAGGAAAGCAGATATACAGAGGAGAAACATGGCAGACACTACCTCAACCAGGTAATCAAGGTTAACCTCAATGGTGATAAGTCACATTGAAACTATGTGCACACCGGCATGATGTGATGCAAATGGCACTTTGCCTGTATGACCATTCTCCAAATAACCCCAGTCCAAACCTGATGAAAATATTGGACAAACCCCAAATAAAAGTTTTTATATAAAGCGTCTGAGTAGTTCTCCTAAGAACTGTCAAGTTCATCAAAAACAAGAAAAGTTAGGGGGCGCCTGATTTGCTCAGTCAGTTAAGCCTCCCACTCTTGTTTTAAGCTCAGGTCATGATCTCAGGATCCTAGGATTGAGCCTTTCATGGGGCTCCATACTCAGGAGGGAGGCTCTTCTCTTGCCCTCTCTCCCTCTCCCTCTGTCCTCCCCCTGCCAGCTCTCTCTCTAAATATATAAATAAATATATAAATAAATATATAAATAAATAAATAATAAATAAAATATTTTTAAAAAGTTAATGATACACATTGTGTTGGGAATTGAGTAAACTAGAGAATGTTTTTGAAGATATTCTTTATTCTTTCTTTCTTTCTTTCTTTATTAGTCAGGAAGAGACCAAGGGAGGGAGAGAGAGAGAAAGCACAAGTGGGGGGAGTACCACAGGGAGGGGGAGACGGGGGCTCCTCACTGAGCAGAGTTCCCCATGCAGGGCTCATCTCAGGACCCTGGGATCATGACCTGAGCTAAAGGCACACACCACCCAGCTGTCTTTAGAATTGTAAAGCATTATCTTACCCACCTGAAACTAATCTACAGCTGTATGTTAATATATTACTGAAATAAATAAATAAAAGAACATTCAGAGAAACTGTCGCTGTCTGTAGCTTCAGAAGAAGACATGACACCTGGATATGATGTGGCATCTGGATGAGAGTCTGGAGAAGAAAAACGGCAATAGCTAATGTCAATGTTATCTGAAAAAAGTATGGCTATTAGTTAAAAAGAATGTGTTTGTGTGAAGTGAAGGAGTTGTGACAAATGTACCACACTATGGAAGACGGTGACAGGGACAACTGAATGCAGAGCACGAGGGAACTCTGTAGTATTTCCATAATTCCCTGTAAATATAAACCTGCTAAAAAATATGAAGTTTACTAAAAAGTAACAGCTGATTTCATTCACTATGTCATCAAAGTTTATCTGCCTTGTAACGTGGGTCAGATACTACTCCTTGTCAATGCTGAATATGTGTTTGCATACCACAAGATCTGCGCAGTTTGTCCCACTTTGAGTCCAAAGACCAGAAACTGCTATAAACCAGTAAGTGTCGATGACTCCGTTCAGGTCCGTCGGCAGAAGGCTGCTGTGGAGTCAGGGAGAGTTCATGTGTCCATGTGCAAGCCATGAGACAGAGGAGCCAACGGTTCCGTTTGAAGGCTCTGAGGCAGGAGATCGCCCTCTTACTCAGGGGAGGTTAGCCTTTTGGAATTTCAGGACTTCATTTGGTTGTTTGAGGACCCTTCTTTAGTGAGAGCAAACTACTTCATTCAGCCTACCAATCAAAAGTTGTATCATCCAGAAATATCTCAAAGTCACAACCTAAATGGATAGTCCAAGAGCTATTTGAGCACCCTAGGCCCAGGAAAGTTAATATATAAAATTAGCCAGTGCAAGTTCATTGCTTATCCACCCAGCACCTACACACATCTCTTTAAAATATACTTAGTCTCCAAATAAAGTCAACACCGGGTGCCTGGCTGGATAAGTGGGTTAAGCATTTACCTTTGGCTCAGGTCATGATCCCAGTTGTCAACTACTACTAGTCTTGAGACCTCTCAGCTAGAAGGACTCTCTCAGTGGAAAATAGTTGTGTTTTCTGGGGTTTCTGTTTGTTTGTATGTTTTAATTCAGATGGAAAATAAAAGGAAGAATGAACATGTAAAGCAAGGGGGCTACTCTTGAGTCTAAACCTAAACTAGTAATTATTATTACTACTATGATTTTTACCATTGTTATTATCATATTTCGTGCTATATAATAGACGGCACACCTGTAAACCCTACTCTATCAGCCATAATACACAGATATGAGAAAACAAAGCCCTGTAGTTTCCCTAAAGCTGGAAGAGCCAAGCACAAGGTTGCTGCAAAGGGACAGCTGAGCACAGGGTATAGTAGAAGCTATGTGTGCTATACTGACAGACTTGGAGGGATTGTGGCCTCAGACAGACACAAGTCCTGATGATGGCCTAGGACACTGTGCAGTGCCCTCCTGACCTACCCCTAGAGGAATCCTCTACGTCTGTGGCTCAGCTGGAGGAACTTGTAAGTTTAAGTCAAAACTATTGCACATACTGCTTTTCACACGTGCGTTCTGGTGACCTCACTAGCGCACCTGAAGTCCCAGCACTGAAGATGCATCTGATACTCTCCTCTTTGTAAATCTATTCAAAATATTTCCAGTTACGTCCTCTTTGAAATATCTAATGCATCCTGACTAGGAGAACAATATAAACTAATATGAAACCTGAAAAATAAAAGATCACATGGAATTTAGTGAGATTAAGGGCAGAGCCCTTCCTTTTTATTCCCTGTGACATTTTAATTTTTTAGATCACAGACAGATGTTTAAAAGTAACGGCTAGGGAATCCTCAAACACTCATAGCAAAGACAAGATATCACTGAGATTTCACTTCCCCTACTTTCAAATCCAACAGGTCCTGATGTGTCTCCAGCAGTTCCTTCCATTGCTTTATCCACTTTTATCTCGGACTCTTCATAAGAGTTTGAAGGCTATCCCAGGCCGAAAGAAAGGATTTAATTTCAAACTACAAATAACTGCTCATGTGATAACTAATAAAACTGAAATTTCTCATTTCACAAATGGGATAACAGAAGCCCCATGAAGCTAAACGATTTATCTAGAATTACAGCACCATTGGCTCAGAAGGAGACATGTAAAGTTTTTGCCCTCTTTCTAGCTGTACCCACCACCTCTTGACTCTAAGAGCCTGATACCAAATAGGGGACCATAAATTTATGTACTCAATGGTCAGAGTATTCTAAGAAGAACCTGCAGAGATTGCCCATACTCAACTAAGTACGTCAACACTCCTGGCACTATTCAGAAGGGAAAATATGGGAACAAGTTTTCACTCTGCAACAAAAATAAGATGAGCTTTTCCAGATATATAAACATTACCATATCCCTAACACTGAATTGTTTCAAAGTTAGTTGACTATCTTATATATAATTAGAACAACTAAATCTCTAGAAACAAAGAAATGAAAAAAACATTTAAAAAGCTGATTTCTTGGTTAGATGTGTGACCTAGAGAATTTGCTTTCTGTCTCTGAACTTTCCTCATAATGTGAATGAATGGACTAATGGTAGAGGTAAGATAATCAAAATATGTACACCTCAATTTCGCTAATTATGCATGTCAAGGAGTTGGAAGCACCCATTTATCCATTTCTAACTACTAGGATTCTCATTTATTTTGAGTCATAAATAAATGTTGTTCTTGTAATGTTTTTCTCTTTTAGATAATTTCTTTATCTCTTGGGAACTTGCTGTGGTAGACTAATTCCATGGAAGAAATGAACAGTGTAACTGAATCCCTTTTCTGGGGTCTTCCTCAGAACCCAGAGGTTGAAGGAGTTTGTTTCCTAGGGGTTTCTTTCTTCTACAAGCTTGTTCTCTGGGAACCCTCCTCATCATGCTGTTTACGTGTTCGATATTTTCAAGGTTCCCGTGTATTTCTTCCTCAACTACTTGTCTTTTGTGGATATTTGTTACTCTTCAGTCACAGCTCCCAAAATGTTTGTTGACATATGAGCCAAGAGCAAAACTATCTCCTCTGTGGGGTGCCTGCTGCAACTCTTTGGGGTATATTGTTTGGGTTGCATGGAGATCTTCATCCCTGCTGTAATGGCCTATGACCATTATTTGGATATCTGTAAACCCATACACTGTATGACTACCATGGATGGGGACAGATGCAATAAAAGGTAGCTGGGGACCTGGATAGGTCAGTTCTTACACTCCATTATCCAAGTGGCTCTGGGAGTCCAGTTGCCCTTCTGTGGACCCAATGATATCGAGCACTACTTTTGTGATGTCCACCCTGTGCTGAAACTTGCCTGCACAGACACATATGTTGTTGGTGGTGTGGTGACAGCCAACAGTGGTACCATTGCTCTCGGGAGCTTTGTAATCCTGACAATTTCCTGTACCATCCTCCTGGTCTCTCTGAGGAAGCACTCAGCAGAAGCCAAGAACAAAGTACTCTCTATCTGTGGCTCCCACATTGCTGTGGTCATCATCTTTTTGGCCCCTGTACTTGCACAAATATGTGCCCTGATACTGCCTTTTCAGTGGATGAAATGGTGGCTGTATTTTATACCATTATCACCCCCATGTTAAATCCCCTGATCTATGTCCCCGAGAAAAGAAGAACTCAAGAATGCAATGAAAAGACTGTGAGGCAGGAAGGTTTTCTCAGAGGTTAATGGTAAATACTTGAAAGGAACAATTTTACCTGGATGATCTTAAATTTTCTCATATGCTCAACAAAGATAGTAATAAAAACCTCACAGGGTTTTTGGAGGAACAAAAGACAGAAAACACATTCTATATATGTGGGGTATTTTTTATCATTATTATTGTTGTTCTTTCTGTTCTTCTAATATTTCATAAGTAGATGCATTTTCTGAATGATCTAGGCCACAGATCGTATCAAACCCAGAAGCTCAGCATGGTCATTCTCAGCACCATTGTATTCTCCTCCCTATTTTGGTCTTTCTGTCATTTGTCTTAAACTGAGAGTTTACTATGAAGTATTAAGGCCATTTTCTAGCACTTAGAAATGTGATAGAAACATATTGAGCACTCCATATGTATATGCTGCATGCACAAAAGGATGCAGGAAAAATAACAGATCTGAACTACAGTGCTCTGATCTAGGTCCTCATAACACAGTGGAAACTAAACCTAGCAAGGCTTCAAAGAGGGGAGGTGTGTGCAGCATGTGAAAGAGATAAAACAAGCTTAAAACTCAGAGGACCTGTCCTCTTCTTCTACTCTTGGGAGAAAGCTTTCCATTCTCTAGCACTCATCTTCTTTACCCAAACAGTAAGGAAATTGGGGAAATAAATTACCTCTATGATCTGTATTGTGATGCTAACATCCCATTCACCTTCTTCTGCTAATTGACTAATCTTGCCTTGTCTGTAACCAGTGGTGCCCAATTAACATAAAGTGACTACATGGAAAAACTAAAGAAACTGAATGAAAACAAAGAGAATTGTGATGAGTAGGCCACTTGATTCAATCAGCAGGGCAAATAAAATCCTGAAATGCATAGCTGGGATACTGGATTCCACCAGTGTTTGAACCAAACAGCTTTACTGAGTACAGTGAGTCATTCATCACACATCAATATTTCACTTCATGCAATCTGAGCTCTACTTTTCTATAACAAATGAACACATCACTGATTATTCTCTCATTGTTCCATTGTCTTTTGCACAAATCTGATAATTCAAGTGACTGCCTATACCTAGGTAAGTGTTTATGGTGGACTGTTTGTGTGTGTGTGTACAGATTACATTAAGAACTGTATATAGTGCTTTAAAAAATTATCTCAGATGTGGATGCATTCACAAAGTTAAAAGTAAGAAAAACCAAAGGCAGCAGTATATCTGGAATAGAAGTTATAATTAAGAAACACTGGCCCTGGAACCACACCATGGACCATGTTTATTGTCCCAGCTTGAAATCTCAATGGACTTCCATTTGCTCTGTTTATAATGATGACTAAATCAGTGTTTTTCTAACTTATTAGATCATGGGACTGCTTGGGAGAGACTATTAAACAGATAACAGTACCTGTGCTGAGAGTTTCTAATTTGTTAGTACATGGTTAAGGGGTATTCAAAAATCTATATTTTTAACAACCTCATCTCATAATTGTTGTATGACTGTATAACACATCTAAACACTTAGATAGGAAACAGCAGGACTGGATGATACTTGATGTTCTTAGAGCACAAGAGGACTATGAGTCAATGAAATCCTAGGAGCCATACCTTTGAATATATGCCCTTTTCTATTCTACTAAGTGAAGCAAAGGGGGCTAAATTTTAACTAAATTTAGAAAACATTGAAATAAATGAACATTATCCATTTGTAACTTTCCTCCACAACACTCTTTCATTCATGTCTTTGAACTAATGTCTGAGCCAAAGGCAGGCACTTAACGACTGCGCTAACCAGGCGCCCCTGAACTAATGTCTTGAATACCAAGAACTGTTAGTTCCATTGAAGGGCTGACATCCCTAAGAAGGTAAAAGCTGACAGATTTTATTATGCTCAAAGACCAAGAAACAGGGCATATGAAACAGTATTGAAGTTTCTACCAAATGCTTTATACATTAATTTCTGTTCAAAAAAGCTCCTCAGGGTCAATCTCAATCACAGGAACTCAGAGACTACTCTTTGATCCTTGGAAAGAGATGACAAAGGATCTTTAGAACATAGACTCTCGCCAGTTTCAGTAGGGTTGAGTCTGGTTTATACCATTCTATTTCATAAAGATATGATCATGAATTGGTCGTCAACTCCTGGAGTTTAAATTTTTGTAGTTTACAACGTTGTTGTTACAAGATGACAGATATAACTTTGCTTAGAGACTTCACTAATGAAAACAAAACAAAACAGAAGACACCCCTCTTATTTTCCAGAAGAATACATTAGTTTATTTTAGAGTGGAAAACATTAAAAGTGTGTCTCCCTCTGTCTTTCTACCAGTGGTTATACTTCTGTCCCGGGGTGTAGCAAATTATTTTTAAACATGTTTTCTTGTGTTGCTCAATTTAATATATAAAAAACTATGATTTTTTCATTCATGTTCCTCCATATGTCATCCCTGATAGAAGAGAGAGTTGGATAGCCACACATAGAAAAGAAGATAGATTTTAGAACAACAATTAAGAAAAATCATTACACAAACAAACAACAACAAACCACAAAAAATTTCTCTCATAAAATCAGAACAATACCAGTGTGTTCACACTTACTACTTACATTCAACATTTTACTAAAGGTTTTTACCAGAGAAATTCGATTAAAAAATAAATAAAAACATCCTATTAAGAAAGGAAGGAGTAAAACTACCTCTCTCCACAAATGACATGATCTCATATACAGAAAATCCTAAAGACTCCACCTAAAGAATATTAAAATTAATAAATGAATTCAATGAAGTTGAAGGATAAAAATCAACATACAGAAATCTCTGGCATTTCTATACACTAACAACAAACTCCCTGAAAGAGAATTTAAGGAAGTGATCCTATTTACATAGCTTCAAAATCAATAAAACACTTAGAATAAATTTAACTGAGGAAGTGAAAGCCTTGTAGACTGAAAACCATTAGTCTTGATGAGACAGATTGAAGAATACACACATAAATGGAAAAGTATTCCATGTTCATGGATCAGAAAGTTTAATGTTGTGAAAATGTCCATACAACCCAAAGCAATCTATAGATTCTCTGCAATCCTGATCAAAATTCCAATGGCATTTTTCACAGGAAAAGAAAAAAACTTACTTATTCTCCTTGCAACCACAAAAATACCTTGAATAACCAAAACAATCCTGACAAAGAACAGTAAAGCTTGAAGCTTCCCACTACCTTATATCAAGCTGTATTACAAAGAATTGGAAACAAAACAGTATGATATTGGCATAAAACAGGCATATAGAGCAATGGCACAGAAAAAAGAACGCAGACATAAACACGCACATATACAGTCAACTGATTTTTGTCAAGGGTACCACATCACACAATAGGGAAGGAACAGTATCTTCGGTAAACGGTTTAGAGGAAACTGGATATCCATATGAAAAAGAATGAAAAAGTACACCCTATCTCACACTAATCACAAAATTAACTTGGAGTGAATCAAAGACTTACAAATAAGACCTAATAAAGCAAACCTCCCAGAAGAAAACAGAGAGGAAAGGCTTTTGACGTTAGACTTACAAAGCATTTCTTGGATTGGGCAAAAAAAAAAAAAAAAAAAAAAAGGAAAAAAAATCAAAAANAAAGAACATGTGTGTCTACATAAAACCTAAGAATTCTGCACAGAAAAAGAAACAGTACATTGAAAGGCAGTCTACAGAGTAGGAAAAATCTTCACAAAGCATGTATCTGATAAAGGGTTACAAAAATAATAAAATAAAATATAAAATGAATTCATACAACTTAGTAGCATGTAAATAAATAAATAATCCAATTAAAATTGGGCCAAAGACTTGAATAATCATTTTTTTTCAAAGATACCATGTAAGTGGTTGGGAATATATGAAAAGGTGCTCAATATCACTAGCTATCAGGGAAATGTAAATCAAAACCACAAATGAATATCAACTCACACCTGTTCTGATGGTTATCATAAAACAAAGACAAGAGATAGCCAATGTTAGCAAGGATACGGTTAGCAAGGATATGGACGATAGGAAACCCTTATAAAGTGTTGGTTGAAATTTAAAATGGCACAGCTGTTATGGAAACAATATGGTAAGGCTCAAAAAATTAAGAAATGAACTTATGATCTAGCAATCCTACTTCTGGGTATATTTGAAAGACTTAAAATCATTCTCTTGGAGGCGCCTGGCTGGCTCAGTCAATAGAGCATGTGGCTCTTGATCTCAGGGCCATGAACTCAAGCTGAAAACTGTGTGAGGGGCCTTTCTAAATAGAGATTACTAAATGGGAGCCTATTAGAGATTCTCTTTACTTCCAGCCCTCTGATGAACATGAAAAATAGCTTTAGGAGTCAAGATTGTTAATGGCGGCCATTCCATAGATTTTCTGCCCTCACTACTCTAGCTGTGATGCAATCAAGAGCAGGTTTCCAGAAAAGTTTTAATATTGTTAAGGAGACAGAAGTTCTCTCTAGGAACTGAGTCAACAAGTTAAGTACATCACAGGTTCCCACACAGATATTGTGCCATTTTCCTATTAACCTGACATTTAGCTTCCTTAGAAAACAATGTTCACAAAGAGAAAGGGGATTCTTGCACGTTCGGGCTCCCAGTACAGGGAATGCAATTCCCTATTCAAAATTGGATGTTTCTCAAACATGTCTCTTCGGCACACTTGGTTCTAAGACAAAACCTTTCCATCGAAGGAGATAATTAATTCCAGAGAGAGAAAGCAGCAGCTATAAGCTGAGGTCCTTGAATCTTTTTGGAAATTTCTTTAAATATCCATGCAGTGCCAGGTAAAAGTGTTATGGGGGGTTCACATTTCCAGAGCAAGATTCATTATGCTAGGAATGAACTTTTGAAAGTGTTTCCTCCACATTTCTTGCCTTGTGCCCATGGGACCAGAGCCATCTGGAAAGCATTTCTCCATAGTGTTTCTAAAGAATTCATTCTAAATTCAAATCCCTGATTTTCTATGAAGAAATTGGGACTTTAGGCTAGAAGGAAAGTTTTAGACTAATAGAAACACTTTCTTGAGAACTGTTGATGTGTTACTGGATTACTGAAATAGTCTGTGTCTGAGTGTCATAACTTTCATATTGAAAGTTTCTTATCCACAGAGAGGCCAGTTTGAGGATGGAATTATTTCTGAAAAACCCTAAACATCATTAAGATTATCTAAGTCTACAAGGTAAGTTTTTCAGTAACGTTGAAGCATCTTAAAGATTGGTATGTTCTATATTTAGTAATCCTTATGTTTCAACATTTTCAAAAACAGTAATATCTTATCCTCACACCAATTCAGCAAGAGAGAGTTGTTAAATATCGTTCACCTATTTGGCAAATGAAACTTTGAGGCTCATAAGGATTAGGCCATTTGTAGGACCCAGGTCTCTGACACCAGGCACTTTCTTTTGCCAGGGGACACCTCCATTAACATTCAAGACTAATCATGAGCATGAACATCAAATGTAAATACATTCCACACACAGAAAAGATATAAGTATGAGTAATAAATGACATACATCAGCAGTCATTTAATCCAAGCAGGACCAGGGACAGTCCTTCCTGAGGTTAACAGCTATGGATAATGTGAGTCTCTGTGGCTTCTTGAAAAGTAAAATTGGAGAGATGACGCCTCCTCACTTTATTGCATGATTTAATGTTTTCCTGTATTTCACTCAAAATACCAATTCTTCCTATCTCCTAGGTGCATACACGGTCATAAAAACTGGTAAGAGCTCTTTGCGTCCCCACACTTCGTATGGCGAGTTATGTTCATACATCTTTCCTGAATCAATTCTCATAACGTTTGGGATGTGAATATGGTCATTTTCACTTTATAGATGAGGAAACAAGGGTGTAAGGAGCCAAGAAATGTATCCTGGATAAAACAGTTGCAAGTGTAAAGGCAGGATTCCAATCTAGTCTCTCTGACTTTCAAACTTACAGTTCACTTATCCACGGTGGTAGGGATTTACGACATTATGCAGAAAAATCTGAGGATCTCTGCTTTTAAGGAGAGGGAGGAAATGGGGCTGTGTAAGAGGCCAAAGTAAAATTGTCCTTCTGTGAAATCAGCACCACATTTTTATTAATATTTACAGAGTCCAATGTGTGTGTGTGTGTGTGTGTGTGTGTGTGTGTTGATGAAATGGCTTCATGTACACTTGCCACTGAAATAGCATGAAAGTCATTATAAATATTATGGTCAATTCAAAAGGAGATTACTACTTCAAAACTGTGTACTATAACATAAAAGGTAGAGTAAGGATTAACAATTTGGAGGAAAGAAAAGGTAGCAAGTATAATTTGATCTAATGTTTCCTCTACTCTTTATTTTCTGCTTGATCTTAGGTAGGATCCTTAACTTCTTCTCCTGTTTGTATCTCCTACTCATAACATCAGTCTCTGCAATTGTTTCTTCATTTGTAAAATGGATGAAATAATACCACACAGGTTACTGCTTTGCCATGCACATAGCAAACAATCATTAAAAAATACATTTTTGAGCTAATAAAAGGTTATTAGATTTCACTTCATGCATTATCAATTCTTTTGTAGTAGCTCCTGGAGCTTTTTATTACATTCCCATAAAAACACCCTGTTACATTTTTTGTGAACTATTATAAATAGTGTGATAATGGGTTTTCTGTCTCTGACATGCATCCCCTTACTGAAGGTCAGCTGACTTGATTCAACCCACACAGATCTGTCCCAGAGATATATCCAAGAAGTACCCTTCCACCAACCCCTGTTCATCCTTCCACTCATATTCTCAATTACCTACCATGGATCCCCATATCCTAAGGATAAAGAAAAAATTCCTAGCTTTGCATTCATAGCCTCGACATCCATTTCCTACCGCTATTTTCAAACTTAGCTGCCAGTATGACTTCTTCAAGATAGGCTCTTAGTCATCTCAGACAATGAGGTGTGCACAATCTTCAAGAATTCAGAAGTTCCTTTATATCTCAAAAAACCTCATGAAAATCCACAACTCAATAGGCATTTATTATTTACTAATTAAGAAACTTATGAATCTCAAGGTTACATTAATCAAAATGGATCTTTTTCAGGTAATGTCAGTATTTAGAGTATGAAATAAAGGAGAATGGGAACAATGTGACAGAGTTTGTTCTCCTGGGGCTCACAGAGAATTCAAAGATGCAGAAAATCATATTTGTTGTGTTTCTGGTCATCTATATCGTCTGTGGTAGGAAATGAGCTCACCGTGGTCACTATCACTGTCAGCCCATTATCGGGAGCCCTATGTACTTTTTCCTGGCCTATCTCTCCTTCACTGATGCCTGCTATTCTTCTGTCAGTACCCCTACACTGATCAAGAAGACACACCATTCAATGCATGTATTACCCAAATATTTGGAGAAAAATTTTTTGGAGGTCCTGATGTCATCCTGCTTACTGTGATGGCCTATGACCACTATATGGCCATCTGCAAGCCATTGCACTACATGACCATCATGAATCGGCAGCTGTGTGGCCTGCTAGTGGGAGTGGTGTGGGTGGGAAGCTTTACATGCAACCATACAAATCCTCTTTATCATCCCATTACCCTTCTGTGGCCCTAACGTCATAGATCACTTTATGTGTGATCTGAACCCTCTGTTCAATCCTGCCTGCACTGATACCCACACTCTAGGGCTCTTCGTTGCTGCCAACAGTGGTTTCATCTGTCTGTTAAACTTATTCCTCTTGATGGTCTCCTATGTGGTCATTCTGCGCTCCCAAGGAACCACGGCTTGGAGGTGAGGCACAAAGATCATTTCACCTGTATCTCCATGTCATAGTGGTCATCTTTTTCTCTGTGCCCTGCGTATTTGTGTACATGAGACCCACAGCTACTTTATCTGTTGATAAAGCAGTTGCTGTGTTTTATACTACCATAAAGCCCATGTTAAATCCTTTAATCTATACCTTGAGAAATGATCAGATGAAAAATGCCATTAGGAAATTGTATAGTAAGAAAGCTATCTTAAATGACAAATCAATGTGTCTGGACCTCCACATTGATTCACCTCAAGCAGAGGTCAAGGGGACATTTTGGATGAACTTGACAAAGAACATGTCTGAAATAGAGGGGAAAAAAGGTGACTGCTACAAATCATAGATTTTTCAGTGAAAAGAGCACAAATGGGTTCAAGAAAAGGAAAAATAATCCTAACTCAGGATCACTCTTTCATATTTGGACAATTCTATGAAATTGGGGATTGTTTTACTAGCTTCATTCATGTATATGGATTCATAAGCTTTCATCCTAATTTACACACTAAAAATATGTTGGTATTGAGCAGCATCTCTATAACGATTGACCGGCAATGTCTATAACAAGGAGGTACTGCTATTATCCCCATTTTATAGGTGAGGAAACAGAAAAGAAAATTATCACAATAAGTATACTAAAGAGTCAGTATGCAGAATCTACCTGATTTCTCAGACCATGCTCTTAAATATTGTGATACGGTAAAAGAAAATGATTGTAGAAATGGAATTATAATAATTGCCATTTATTGAGCTAGGACTTGTGCTGGACACCGTACTATATATAATATATATACAGAGTATTATATATACATATTGTATTATATGCTTTACACCCATATATGTTATATAAATATATACATCTATTATGCATCATCATGATTATATAGAGTTTATATATATTATATATTATATTTATATTAATCCCTTACCTCCAACTAAATTCTAAGGACATTTCATTAACGACTCTGCTCAATTTTATTTATCATAGTTGATGATAATATGTCCACAGTAATATCATGGTACATAACTCCTTTAGGAATAGAAAAGCAATGGAACACTTAACCCTTAAGGTGAAGAATATTATACCACATTTCCAGGTATTCTTGTAGGCTTAAATCATTTTGTATTGTTCATATCACCCATCTTATGCTGATAAGACAGTAGAAAATGTGATGCCTTAAATGAAAGATTATTCAATGTCAGATAGGAACTTCTATTTTGTAATACACATTTATACTCTATAAAGTTCTTGCCTGACAACTAATAATAGTTTCTACATGTAGAATAATGTCTAGTATATTATTAATATTGAATAAAAAATAAAATAAGGAAGGTGAATTAAGTCAATACAATGTAGAGAAAACAAATACTGTGGTGTAGGGGCTGATTCTCGTCAGGACCCACCTCAACCACCTTTTTTGCTCCTAGACCTATAGCTAGACATGATTCCCAGCAGACCCTTAAAGGTGAGGTACCAAGTGTGACCCATGAGGAACACACTACACTCCAAAATAATTACATCAGTTTCCTAGGTTATAAAACCAGAAATACGGTAATCATGGAAGAAACATAAAATTCAATCGAGCCATATTTGTTGATATGCATTCCCTAAGCAGAGATTCTTTATTTAATGTTGTAGCTGGGAGACCGAAGAAAAGCTAACAGTTTTGATGTTTGGTGGCTAAAGCATGAACAAATGGTGGCCCACAGTAGGGTAATTAGAAATACCAGACCTGACCTGGTTTAATGGAAAGGGAGAGAAAAAAGCATAAGGAGATTGGAATGTTAGAATGGATTTGGAACTTAAGATCTACTTAGCCTCCCTGGGAGGTTTCAGAAGACTTACTTTTCACCATGAATGTGAGACATAAATTTGGCATGTTAATCCAGTCCTTATGATGTACTCATTTCCAATAAAATATCTGGACATCTTCCACTCATGGGAAAGAAACTCCTAACGATAGTCACTGTTTTTGTTTTTTTTTTTTCCCAGAAATGATCACTAGTTTGTTTGGGATTTTTTGGGGGGAGGGCTTTGATAAATTAGTAAGTTTTTTTTGGTATGCAATTCTTTTTTCTGAGATAAATTTTACATATAATGAAATGCAGTCCTTTAACGTATATGACTTGATGANAGCTATTGGGTAGATGGTTTTTGCCTAATATTCAGTTTTCTCTTCTTCTTAACAACATTTTAAATAATAGACTCTACTTTTTTAGAGCAGTTTCAGGTTACCAGGAAAATTGAGCAGATGCTATGGAGATTTCCATCATCTCCTCTGATTATAGGCAGAGGGACTGAATAGACATTTTCCAAAGACACACAAATGGCCAACAGCTACATCAAAAGGTGCTCAACAACATTCATCATCAGGGAAATACAAACCAAAATCATAATGAGATATCAGTTCACTTCTGTTAGAATGAATATTATCAAGAAGACAAAAGATAAGAAATATTGGCGAGGATGTGGAGAAAAGGGATCCCATGCATACTACTCATGGGTATGTAAATTGAGCAGTCATTATGCAAAAGAGTATAGAGGTTCCTCAAAAAAAATTAAAAGTAGAACTACCATCCATCAGTCCTACTGTTGGGTATATGTCCAAAGGATCTGAAATCAGGATTGTGGAGTGTTATCCGCATCCCAGGTTCATTGTGTCATATTCACACTAGCCAAGGTGCGGATACAATCTCATCCCTGACTGATGAATCAGTATAGGAAAGGTGAGACCTATACTATTCAGACTTTAAAAAGGGGAAATTTCTGCCATTTGCAATAACATGGATGGAGCTGGAAGACTTGATGTTCAGTGAAACAAGCAAGACATAGACAGAGAAATACTGCATGATCTCACTTATATGTGGACATGATATAGTGCAACTCAGAGAAGCAGAGAGTAGATTGATGGTTACCAGGGTCCAGGGATTGGGAAATGAAGAGATTTTGGCCCAAGTGCAGAATTTCAGTTACGTAGAATGAATAAGTTCTAGAGATCTAATATATAGAAGGGTCTTTATACTTAACAATACCATAATTTGTACTTGAAATTGCAAAAAGGACAGATCTTAAATTAAATCTTCTTACACACGCACACACAATGGTAACTATGTAGAGAAGACAGATGTGCTAAATATTTAACTTGTGGTAATCTTTACACATTATATGTATATCAAAATACCAAGTTGTACAACTGAATATGTGTATAATTTTTGTCCATCAACATGCCAACATTGGGAGACTTTTGCTGTCACTAAGCTTCATAATAACCCCAAAAGCAAAAAGTAGTGAGAACAGTGAAAACATGATATTTTACTGATTTCTTTAAAACTTTGACAGCAGGAAACTATTGGTATTAAAAACATTTCCAGGTAAATAATGGGGAATACCATTAAAAATGAAATGGAATCTTGTAACACTTACTGACGATGTGGTACACTAGAATATGTTGAATTCAATGAATTTCATTTATTTATTTTTTGAAAGCTTGTATTTAAATTCCAGTTAATTAACATACTGAGTAATATGAGTTCCAGGTGTACAATTTACATACCTTAATGCTCAACACAATTGTACTCCTTAATCCCCAGCACCTATTTAACTGCTATTTAATGCTGATGTAAACATCGGAGGGCACATATACCCTTGAATTAGTATTTTTGTACATTCTGAAATCAATGAATTTTAAAATTTCATGATATAGGCCCTGGCATGCACATATTCAAGATATGAATAATAATCTGCTCCATGCATCATGAACATTAAAATTCTGTGGGTAACTCCAATGTGTGAATCCACACTACCCCTTTAATAGGAAAGAGCAAAGAGAAACAACGTGGCTTCCTGCTGTAAAAGTAAGATCTCTCTAATTTCATTAACTAGAGACAAGTCAAGTGAGTATCTCTGAACACCTCTGGTACTTTCATTTATTCCATTGATTCAACCCAATTTTAAATGAAATAATATACATAGGTTTCCTTCAGACTGGGTTCTACCTTTCTGTACTTCAATCTCAGAAACCATGGACTATGGGAAACAAACTGAGGGCTTCAGAGGCGAGGGAGGTGGGGGACACGGATAGGCGGGTGATGGGTATTAAGGAGGGCACATACTGCATGGTGCACTCAGTGTTATACGCAAACAATGAATCATGGAACTTTACATCAAAAACTAATGATGTACTGTATGGTGACTAACATAACATAATAAAAAATTACTATAAAATAAAAGAAACTATGTTGTATCTATGGTGAATTTAAATTCTTATTTGGTCTTGACAACGTACATTACTTCTTTCCGTCTTTGTGTTGTAGAAGTCTCTTGTTGTAGCTTCTATATACTAATCATCAAATTTGGCTGATATATTTCGAGCCTGTATAATACTACATTTAAAAAACGCATAAATAATGCCTTGTTACCTTAATAGTCAAAGGAAATGAGAAAATTTACATAAGAGAAAGATTATGTGTGTGTGTGTGTGTGTGTCCTTTTGGCCTTTGGTTCACTTGCATGTAACTTTCTAAAGATAAACCAATGATAGCATGAAAAGAATTTCTTAACACACATAGTTAGTTTCTTTGCTCTGAAAGTCTTAAGAGAAAGCAGGATACCTTATTTCAAATGTGCTGTGGTGGTAATCACAAGTCATGGAGAACAGGCTAATCTTTACTTCTGGATGTTCACTGTTTGACCAGGTGTGATGGTATAAATATCTTTCTCCTTATCAAACCAGAGTGTAGACCGAGATTGAGAAGTATTTCATAATCAGCAACGTCAGAATTGAGCTCTCAGGAAAAGAAAGAACCAGGCTGGCATTAGGAGGGAAGCTATTACTTTGACGACAGAAGTACAAAAAAAAAGGAAGGAAATCAGTTGCATTATATTAGAGTACATTGGGCAAGTCAGGATATTTGCTATCATATTTGATATCTGTACAGATTAAGTAGTCAGACAAAGCCCTCACTTCATCATTTGCTTTCTGAGGTAATTTTGATATGCCACAGCTTCCTCATGGCATTTTTCACTTCTGCATTCCTCAGTGTGTAGATGAGTGGGTTAAGAAAAGGGGTCCCAATAGTATAAAATACTGCCACCATCTTGTCCATGGGGAAAGTGGTTGGGGGGCGTGTATATATGAATATACATGGACCAAAGCTTATGATTACTACGATGATGTGAGATGTGCAAGTAGAAAGAGCTTTTTTCCTTCCTTTTGCACTGTGGTTTCGCAGGGAATGCAAGATAACAATGTATGAGATTATCAGAATCACAAAACCGGTTGAGCAAATGGCCCCACTGTTAGACACCATCAGTAGGTTGATCACATATGTGTCCATGCAGGCAAGTTTCAGCAAGGGCTGCAAATCACAGCAGTAATGATCAATCAAATTGGGTCCACAAAAAGGCAATCTCAAGGCCAAGATAATCTGGGCTATAGAATGGATAAAAGACCCTATCCATGCAAGAACAATCAGGATGGTGCAGACCTGCCTTCTCATGATGGTTGGGTAACGTAAAGGCTTACAGATGGCCACATAGCGATCAAGAGACATGTGGATGAGCACAAAGACCTCCATGCAGCCAAAGAAATGTAGTGCAAAGACTTGAGTCATGCACTCATTGTAAGATATGACTTTTGTTGCAGAGAGTGAATCCACAATTAGTCTGGGGGTTATGGAAGTTGAAAAGCAGAAATCAACAAGGGACAAATAAAATAGGAAAAAGTACATGGGGCTCCCAAGTGTCTGGCTGGACTTGAGGGTCACAATAATAAGCCAATTCCCTATCACAGTTCCCACATAAAAAATGAAGAAGATTACAAATACCATTTTCTGTCTCATTGGATCTTGAGTCAATCCTAACAGTATGAACTCAGTTACGCTGTGATTTTGTTGCATTATTTCAGGCAAAGTGGAGAAAGCACTGGTTAGAAATAATTAATCTGCAAAGAAATATTATGTGATGAATGCTCCATTTGAAGGTCAAATCCATATTTTTGATCATGGGTATGCCACTTACCGGTGTGTAATCTCTTCCCTTCTCTGTTGTTTTCTTCTGAATAAAGTGGAAATCATAAAACTTATTCTGAGTCTATTCACATGATTGCTTATGGAAGCAAGTAAATGTATCAATAATGAAAGATACCTGATTCTTCAGGCTTTAAGAACATTGATTTAGTGAATTTGGTATGAGAGGGTATCTTTCTGAGCTGAATGTCTTTCCTTAGTTTACATCAAGGAACTATTATTAGGGTAGAATGTTGCAAAATGGAGAAAACTCTTGCATGATTTACATAATGTGCTTTCACACTCTTTGGTAGTTCATTTATAAAGTATCTACTAGTAAATATTCTGAGCATTCAAGGAATGATGTAGAAACAATTGATAGGGTTTTTCTTAATGAAACCTAAGAGAGAGACAGACAGACAGGACAGGAGACAGACAATATTTTAGCAGTGAGCATTCAATCAATTGGTACAGTCCATCATGAAATTTATTTTATTCTATTTCCATGTCGATGTTACTTTACTCTCGATAATTTCTAGTTGTCTAGAGATCTAAATTCATCTTCCATCATAAAACATTGAACATTTTAAATCATATTATGTTGTCCAAAGTTAAGTTCTTCGCCTGGTTCAGTATTCTAATGGGTCTTTCAGCATATTTTCTTAAGAAACGTGGAGAGACTGGGAATAAAATAAAAGACAGATAGAGACCATTTGTGATAAATCGAAATATTCTTTCAAGTATCATGTTATTTTATGCACCAGAGATTTAGAAAATGTGCTAAGGAAGCTCCAAGTCACAGCTGAATCTTATAATAGAATTCTTAGAATCTATTTTGAGTGTCCTATACCTTGACTTCAGTAAGAGAAGATAGAAATAGGAGGGAAACTTATATTTTATTTATATATAACAAACAGTGGAATAACCTTCTCTGTCCTCATCACATTTAATTTCCAAATAGTAACACAATTAAATGCATAAGTATCAAGTCATTTAAGGACATTACAACATGTATTCCACGCAGAAGCATAATTTTCTCAAATATAAATGGATCTCAGAGATCAGTCTTTGAAAACACAATGCATAGGGTTCATGAGTGCCTCAGTCTGATTAAGCATAAGATTCTTTGATTTCCACTCAGGTCATGATCTCAGGGTTGTGGGATCTAGCCCCACGATTCGTTCCACGCTGAGTAAGGAGCCTGCTCGGGATTCTGTCTCTCCCTCTTTTCTGCCTTCAGCCCCACTCGATTTCTCTCTCTCTTTCTCTCTAAATTAATAAATATAATCTTCAAAATAACCAGTACAAGTTAAAATTGAAAAAGAGCTATGTTCAAAAGGAACTCTTCTTATTAAAAAATAATGTGGAAATATAATTTCATTCATAGAAAAATACATTCAAATTTAAATTCCAATTATACAACATTCACCTATTAGATTAATAAAGTGACCTTTTTGATAAATGCCTCTTAACAAACATTCATGAAAACGATGTTTGAAACAATTGATCCCACATATCTTTGGTAGGAGTTTAAGGGGGTGAATTTTCTTGGGGAGTGATTTTCAACATTGATGTCACTTCAATGGCACATAGACATAGGTCTGGTGTTTCCATTCGCTGCAAGGGATCTCACTCCCAGGCACAAAGATTATCACAGCAGTCCTTTCCAAGTTGGCAAAGGGTAAGAAACCACTCCAATGTTCATCAGAAAGGAAGCGAATCGAATCAGGGATGGTATTTATGCAATCATCAATAAAAAGTAAGTGGGTATGTATGTATGCAATGGTTGCTAAAATAAGTTGAAAAGTGTTAGAGTTCAGGACTCAATGCAGAGGATGGTAATATTTTCGTTCACTGCAGAAAAATAATATGTATCTCACACACACATGGACTCATATCACTTCTATTTAAAAGACTACAGAGGTAGCATAATATGTGTTTCCGAGCATGGGGAAATCGCATTCTTGGAATCCAAGTAAGGGGGATGACTTACCTTTTAAAATATTCCCGTCATTGAAAATATGGCATAATGATGCTGCATTAAAAATAAAGCTTTTAGAGTAACCTTCTCTTAGTAGATGGTTTGTTAATTACTTTGGCATATTACTGGATGATAACAACTGTCTTCTGACATAGGCTGCAGAAACAGCAAGATTCCCAGGGCCGGAGTAAGATTTAAATATCTGGGTGAGAGGGTGATTCAGCCATAGAGACAGTTCTGGACTCAAGGGTCATTACCACATCATTCCCCAACCACACTGCCAATCGTACAGGTTCCCCTGCATTCTTAGGAGTTTGCCAGATATGCCTTAGTCCAACTCTTCAGCAAACAGGGATGAAAACTTGTCTGTGGTTTCTTAGAGTTATGACCTATAAAAAATATCTACCCATCCATCCATGCATCTACATACCAATCTATCATCTATCTGCCTATCTATCATCTACCATCTATCTATCATCTACCATCTATCTATCAACCTGATAGAGATAAGACTGAGACAGAGTATCATTCGTAGATTAATAGATAATGAGTGGCATATGTTGAAATGAATCAACATAAGGAAGGTAATTTTTATCTGTTCATGTATGAATTTAAGCATGTAGAAAAAAGTACATATTTAATAATAAGTATTCATAAAGTGAATGAAAGAATTAAGAGAATTTCCTATTGTTATGATCCAATGTTGTTTGGTCCTATTAAATACTCAGTTACCACTGAAAAGGAAAGCCTACTCCATCCAAAGTAAAAACATCATCTCCAAGGAACATTTCCCGGAACACTCAAATAGATGTTATTTCCATTTGCTTCTCTCTCCACCAGGAGCTGCTGTGCATATCTTCTATTCTGTCTTCTCATTTTACATTGTAAAGCACTTCTAGAAAATTGCCTAAACTTTCTATCCTTTCACAAAGGCATTTTCTGTGTTAGATGCACCCTGTGGCATTGATCAGATTAATTTTCTCTGAGTATAAAATACAGTGATGTTAATCACCTACACAAATCTTATCAGTTTTGATAAGAGCTTATGCAAAGGGTAGGATGTTCAGTAGTCCTCTTTTCTTCTCAAGGTAATTCAGCCACTATTTGCTCAAATGAGAATAAAAAAAAAAGTGCTTCTAAATTTCTGTCTGATGCCTTTTAATGCCACCGAGGGTCAGGTTCTCGCCTGCATGCCAGAAGATGAAGTTGGTCCTGGATGAATCCCAAACTTTCTAAAATCCACCCTCACATGTAATTTTGACTGGGAAATGCTTCTCTTCTGCCTTTCCTGCAGGAGTATTTAAACATGCATGATGCAATATATAGGAGTCTGGGGAAGGTCATTCCCTAAAGTGTCCCTTCCCTTTTAATTAAGACAAATGAGCTAGGGGCCCTGGGATGCTCATTTGGTTAGGCATCTGGCTTCCTCTCAGGTTATGATCCCAGGGTCCTGGGATCAAGTCCTGCTACGGTCTCCCTTCCCTGCCGGAGTTTGATTCTAGCTCTGTGCTGCTCCCATTCATTCTCTCAATCTCTCTTCCTCTCAAATAAATAAAATAAAAAAAAAAAAAAGACAGACACATTAACTAGATGTGGCAAAGAACTAAGTCTTCAGTACTGTTAGATTATAGGAAAAAAAGTGATCTCTTTTGCAATTAAAGGTGTTGATTAGGGGGTAAATGATGTCTTTTGACTGGAATATAAAAAAAGGTGATTAGCTAGTGATCTAATGGCCAGGACTTAGTTCCTGATACCATTCTCCAGGCAAATGATTTAGGATTTCTTAAAGACACGGCTGATTCTAGGTCTGGGGCAGGGAATGTACAAGATGAACTGGAACATCGTGTAATGCTAAAAGGTAAAGTAGTCCTAACACACACACACACACACACCACACACACACACACACACACACACACACAAGAACTGTCACAGTTTGATGAGAATACGCCAACGGGACGCAAGAGCCATGGAAAGATCCTCCAGTGCCAAAATTTGGAAAAGGTTTGAACAACAAAATAAATAACACTGAGTTGAGATATAACTCATGGTATAAAAAATCCAGTAGTTCATAATGATCTAAACACTTAAATAACTACTAAATAGGGGATAATAGATACATGTCCCATAAAAAAGCATTCCTAATGCACTCAATCCCTCATTTGTGGACTGTACACAAGCGAGTTCCTTCCAAAAGGCACACTGTGGAATGGGGCAAGGGAAGCAGATATACAGAGGAGAAACATGGCAGACACTACCTCAACCAGGTGATCAAGGTTAACGTCAATGGTGATAAGTCACATTGAAACTATGTACTCACTGGCATGATGCGATGCAAATGGCACTTTGCCTGTATGACCGTTCTCCGAATAACCCATAGCCCCAGTCCAATCCTGATGAAAATATCAGAGAATTCACCAACAAAGGTTTTTATATACAATTTCTGAGTAGTTCTCCTAAAAGCTGTCTAGTTCATCTAAAGCAAGAAAACTTAAGGGGCACCTGGTTTCCTCTGTCAGTTAAGCCTCCCACTCTTGTTTTAGGCTCAGGTCATGATCTCAGGGTCCTGAGATTGAGCAGCTCATGTGGCTCCATACTCAGTATGGAGTCGGCTTCTCTATCTGTTCCTCTGTCTCCTCCTGCTGAACTCTCTCTCTCCAAAAATAAATAAATAAATCTTAAAAAAAAGAAAAAAAGTTAAGGATATACTGATTGTGACGGGAATTGAGTAAAGTATAGAATTTTTTTAAGTATTTATTTGTCAGAAAGAGACAGAGGGAGGGAGAGAGAGCACAAGCATGGGGAGCAGCAGAGGGAGAGGGAGAAGCGGGCTCCCCACTGAGCAGAGAGCCCCATGCAGGGCTCAAACCAGGACCCTGGGATCATGACCTGAGCTGAAGACACACCACCCAGCTGTCTTTAGAATTGTAGAAGCATTATCTTACCCACCTGAAACTAATCTACAGCTGTACGTTAATATTACTTGAAATAAACAAATAAAAGAACATTCAGAGAAACTGTCGCTGTCTTGAGCTACTGAAGAAGACATGACACCTGGATATGATGTGGCATCTGGATGAGAATCTGGAGAAGAAAAACGCCAATAGTTAAAGTCAAAGTTTGAAAAAAGTATGGATATTACTTAAAAAGAATGTGTTTGTGTGAAGTGAAGGAGTTGTGACAAATGTACCACACTATGGAAGACAGTGACAGGGGCAACTGAGTGCAGAGCACGAGGGAACTCTGTATCATTTCCACAATTTCCTGTAAATATAAACCTGCTAAGGAGTCGGGAGTTTATTAAAAAGTAACAGCTGATTTCATTCACTATGTCATCAAAGTTTATCTGCCTGTAACGTGGGTCAGATACTCCTTGTCAATGCTGAATATGTGTTTGCATACCACAAGATCTGCGCAGTTTGTCCCACTTTGAGTCCAAAGACCAGAAACTGCTATAAACCAAGTAAGTGTCGATGACTCCGTTCAGGTCCGTCGGCAGGAGGCTGCTGTGGAGTCAGGGAGAGTTCATGTGTCCATGTGCAAGCCATGAGACAGAGGAGCCAACGGTTCCGTTTGAAGGCTCTGAGGCAGGAGATCGCCCTCTTACTCAGGAGAGGTTAGTCTTTTGGAATTTCAGGACTTCATTTGGTTGTTTGAGGACCCTTCTTTAGTGAGAGCAAAATACTTCATTCAGCCTACCAATTCAAAAGTTGTATCATCCAGAAATAGCTCAAAGTCACAACCTAAACGGATAGTCTAAGAGCTATTTGAGCACCCTAGGCCCAGGAAAGTTAATATATAAAATTAGCCAGTGCAAGTTCATTGCTTATCCACCCAGCACCTACACACATCTCTTTAAAATATACTTAGTCTCCAAATAAAGTCAACACCGGGTGCCTGGCTGGATGAGTGGGTAAAGCATTTGCCTTCGGCTCTGGTCATGATCCCAGTTGTCAACTACTACTAGTCTTGAGACCTCTTAGCTAGAGGGCTCTCTCAGTGGAAAATAGTTGTGTTTTCTGGGGTTTCTGTTTGTTTGTATGTTTTAATTCATTTGGAAAATAAAAAGGAGAATGAACATGTAAAAGGAGGGGGGTACTCGAGTCTAAGCCTGAATTATTATTACTATTATGATTTTTACCGTTATTATTATCATATTTTGTGCCATATAATAGACGGCACATCTGCAATCACTACTCCATCAGCCATAATACACAGATCTGAGAAAACAAAGCCCTGTAGTTTCCCGAAAGCTGGAAGAGCCAAGCACTATGTTGCTGCAAAGGGACAGCTGAGCACAGAGGATAGTAGAAGCTATGTGTGCTATACTGACAGACTTGGAGGGATTGTGGCCTTAGACAGACACAAGTCCTGATGATGGCCTAGGACACTGTGCAGTGCCCTCCTGACCTACCCCTAGAGGAATCCTCTACGTCTGTGGCTCAGCTGGAGGAACTTGTAAGTTTAAGTCAAAACTATTGCACATACTGCTTTTCACACGTGCGTTCTGGTGACCTCACTAGCGCACCTGAAGTCCCAGCACTGAAGATGCATCTGATACTCTCCTCTTTGTAAATCTATTCAAAATATTTCCAGTTATGTCCTCTTTGAAATATCTAATGCATCCTAACTGGGAGAACAATGTAAACTAACATGAAACCTGAAAAATAAAAGGACACATGAAGGAATTAGTGAGATTAAGGGCAAGTCCTTCCTTTTTTTTCCCTGTGACTTTTTAATTTTTTAAATAACAGACAGATGCTTAAAAGTAATTCTAGGGAATCCCCTAACACTGATAAAGAAGACAAGAAATCACTAGATTTCACGTCCCCTCCTTTCAAATCCAACAGGTCTTGATGCGTCTCCAGCAGTTCCTTTCATTGCTTTATCTACTTTATTTCTGCCTCTTCATAAGAGTTTGATGGCTATCCCAGGCTGAAAGAATGGATTTAATTTCAAAGTACAAATAACTGCTCATATGATAACAGTAATAAAACTGAAATTTTCTCATTTCACAAATGCAGTAACAGAAGCCCCATGGAGCTAAATGATTTTCTAGAATTACAGCACCATCTTATCAGAAGGAGACATGTATAATTTTGGTCTTCTTTTTAACTATACCCACGACCTCTTGACTCTAAGAGCCTGATATCAAATAGAGGATCATAAATTTATGTACTCAATGGTCAGAGTATTCTAAGAAGAACCTGCAGAGATTGCCCATACTCAACTAGCTACATCAACACTCCTGGCACTATTCAGAAGGGAAAATATGGGGACATGTTTTCACTTCTGTAACAAAAGTAAGATGAGCTTTTCAGATATATGAACATTACCATATCCCCCCAACACTGAATTGTTTCAAAATTAGTTGGCTGTCTTATATAGAATTAGAATTACTAAATTTCTAAAAACAAACAAATAAAAATAAGCCTTAAAAAACTGAGTTTCTTGGTTAGATTTTTGATTAGATAATTTGCTTTATGTCTCCGGAGTTTGTTTCCTCATCTACTATGAATGAATGGACTAAACATGGAGGTAAGATGATAAAAATATGTACACCTCAATTTCACTAATTATGCATGTCAAGGAGCAGCAATTACCCATTTATCCACTTGTCTCTACTAGGATTCTCATTTATTTTGAATCATAAATAAATTTTGTTATTCTTGTTATGTTTTTATCTTTTAGGTAATTTCATTGTCTCTTGGGAACTTGCTGTGCTATAATAATTCCATGGAAAAAAATGAACAATGTAACTGAATTCATTTTCTGGGGTCTTTCTCAGAACCTAGAGTTTGAAGAAGTTTGCTTCTTGGTGGTTTCTTTCTTCTACAAAGTCATTCTCTGGAAAACCTCCTCATCATGCTGACTGTTTACATGGGTGAAATTTTCAAGTTTCCCATGTATTTCTTCCTCAACAACTTGTTTTTTGTGAATATTTGTTACTCTTCAGTCACAGCTCCCAAAATGTTTGTTGACATATGAGCCAAGAGCAAAACTATCTCCTCTGTGGGGTGCCTGCTGCAACTCTTTAGGGTGTATTGTCTTGGTTACATGGAGATCTTCGTCTTTACTATAATGGCCTATGACCATTATTCGGATATCTGTAAAACCCTAGGCTGTATGATTATCATGGACTGGGACCGATGCAATAAAAGGTTGCTGGGGACCTGGATAGGTCAGTTCTTACACTCCATTATCCAAGTGGCTCTGGTAGTCCAGTTACTCTTTTGTGGACTCAATGATATCAAGCACTACTTTTGTGATGTCCACCCTGTGCTGAAACTTGCCTGCACAGACACATATGTTGTTGGCATTGTCGTGACAGCCAACTGTGGTAACATTGCTCTGGGGAGCACTGTAGTCCTGATAATTTTCTGTACCATCTTCCAGATGTCCCTGAGAAAACACTCAGCAGAAGGCAGGCACAAAGTACTCTCTATCTGTGGCTTCTACGTTGCTGTGGTCATCATCTTTTTTAGCCCCTGTACTCTCATGTATATGCGTCCTGATACTACCTTTTCAGAGGATAAGATGGTGGCTGTATTTTACACCATTATCACCTCCATGTTAAATCCCCTGATCTATGTCCCTGAGAAAAGAAGAACTCGAGAACGCAATGAAAAGACTGTAAGGCAGCAAGGTTTTCTCAGAGGTTAATGGTAAATACTTGAAAGGAACAATTTAACCTGGATGATCTTAAATTTTCTCATATGTTCAACAAAGATAGTAATAAAAACCTCACAGGGTTTTTGGAGGAGCAAAAGAGAAAATAACACATTCTACACATGTGGGGTATTATTTATCATTATCATTATTATTTTTGTGGCTTCTGTTGTTCTAGTATTTCATAAGTAGATGCATTTTCTGAATGATCTAGGCCACAGATCGTATCAAGCCCAGAAGCTCAGCATTGTCATTCTCAGCACCATTGTATTCTCCTCCCTATTTTGGTCTTTCTGTCATTTGTCTTTTTTTTTTTTTTAATTTTATTTTATTATATTATGTTAATCACCATACAGTACATCCCCAGATTCCGATGTAAAGTTTGATGCTTCATTAGTTGCGTATAACACCCAGCGCACCATGCAATATGTGCCCTCCTTACTACCCGTCACGTCTATCCCCTTCCCCCACCCCCTCCCCTCTGAAGTCTTCAGTTTGTTTCTCATAGTCCATAGTCTCTCATGTTTCTTAAACTGAGAGTTTACTATGAAGTATTTAAGCCACTTTCTAGCATTTAGAAATGTGATAGAAACATACTGAGCACTCCATATGTATATGTTGCATGCACAAAAGGATATAGGAAAAATAACAGATCTGAACTATGGTGCTCTAAGTCCGCCAAAACACAGTGGAAACTAAACCTAGCAAGGTTGCAAAGAGAAGCAAGGTATGTGCAGTATGTGAAAGAGATAAAAGGAGTTTAAAACACAGAAGACCTGTCCTCTTCTACTGTTGGGAGAAAGCTTTCCAATCTGTAGGACTCATTGTCTTTACCCAAACAGGAAGGAAATTGGGGAAATAAATTACCTCTAAGATCACTATTGTGATGCTAACATCCCATTCATCTGCTTCTGCTAATTGACTAATCTTCTCTTGCCTGTAGCCAGTGTTCCCCAATTAACATAAAGTGACTAAATGAAAAAACTAAAGAAACTGAATGAAAACAAAGAGAACTGTGATGAGTAGGCCACTTGATTCTATCAACAGGGCAAATAAAATCCTGAAATGCATAGCTGGGAAACTGTATTTCATCCAATGTTTGAACTAAGCAGCTTTACTGAATACAGTGAGCCATTCATCACACATCTCTATTTCATTTCATGCATTCAGAGCTTTCTTTTCCTACAACAAATGAACACATCACTGATTATCCCTCTCATTGTTCCATTGTCTTTTGCACAAATCTGATTATTCAAGTGACTGCCTATACCTAGGTTAGTGTTAGTGGTGGACTGTGCACATGTGTATAGATTATATTAAGAACAGTACACAGTTCTTTAAAAAATTATCTCAGAAGTGGATGCTTTCACAGAGTTAAAGGTAAGAAAGACCAAAAGCAGCACCATATCTGGATTAGAAGTTATAATTAAGAAACACTGTCCCTGGAACCACACTATGGGTCATGTTTAATATCTCAGCTTGGAATCTCAATGGACTTCCGTTTACTCAGTTTTTAATAATGACTAGATCAGTGTTTCTCTACCTTGTTAGATTATGGGAGTGCTTGGGAGACACTATTGAACAGGTAACAGTATCTGTGCTGAGAGTTTCTAATCTGTTAGGCCATGGTTATGTGGTATGCAAAAATCTGTATTTTTAACAAGCTCATCTCACAATTGTATGACTGTATAACACATCTGAGCACTTAGACTGGAAACAGCAGGACTGGATGATACTTGATGTTCTTAGAGCACAAGAGGACTATGAGACAATTAAATCCTAGGAGCCATACCTTTGAATATATGCCCTTGTCTGTTCTACTAATTGGTGCAAATGGATCTAAATTTGAAATAAGTTTAGAAAACACTGAAATAAATAAATATTTTCCATTTGTTACTTTCTTCCACTACATTCTTTCATTTGTGTCTTTGTGCTAATGTCTTGAATACCAAGGAATGTTAGTTCTACTGAAGGTCTGAGGTCCCTAAGAAGGTAAAAGCTGACAGATCTTATTATGCTCAAAGACTAAGAAGTGGGGTTTATGAAATAGTATTGAAGTTTCTACCAATGCCTTTATAAATTTATTCATGTTCACAAAAGCTCCTTAGGGTCAATCCCAACCAGAGAAGCTCCAAGAGCCTACTCCTAGATCCTTAGAGAGAAATGACCAATAATTATTAGAACCAGACCCTTCCCAGTTTCAGTATGATTGAGTCTGGTTTATACCATTCTATTTAATAGACATATGATCACAGCATTGGCCACCAACCACTGAAGTTATATAGTTTTTGTAGTTTTACAATCCTGTTACAAGATGACAGATAGGACTTGGATTGAAATCTTCACTGCTGAAAAAATATGGCAACCCTTCCCATTTTCCTGATGAATACATTAGTTTATTTCATATGGGAAAACAATAAAAATATGTCTCCCTATGTCTTCTTACCAGTGGTTATACTTCTGGGGAGTAGCAAAAATATTTTTAAACATGTTTTCTTATACTGCTCCATTTAATATGTAAAACACTATTTTTTCCATTCATGTTCCTCCATATGTCATTCCTAATAGAGGAGACAGTTTGATTTCAACACATAGCAAAGGATACAGATTTCAAAAAATAATTTAGAAAAATCACTAAAGAAACAAACAATCATAATTCACAAAATATTTTCCCCATAACGTCAGAACAATGCCAGGATTTTCAATCTCACTACTTATATTCAACATTTTACTACAAATTTTTGCCAGACAAATTAGGTTAAAAAATAAATAAAAGCATCCTCTTAAGAAAGGAAGAAGTAAATCTGTCTATTCACAAAAGAGATGATCTGATATATATAGAAAATCCTGAAGACTCCACCAAAAGAAAATATATATTAGAACCAATAAATGAATTCAATCAAGTTGAAGGATAAAAAATCAACATACAGAAATCAAGTGCGTTTCTATACACTAACAAGAAACACCGTGAAAGACAAAAGAGAAAGCAATCCTATTTACAATAGCTTCAAAATCCATAAAGTCTTAGGAATAAATTTAACTGAGAAGGTGAAAAGATGTAGACTGAAAACCATGACACTGTAGAAACAGACTGAAGAAAACACAAATGAATGGAAAGATATTCCATGTTCATGGATTAGAAAGATAATATTGTGAAAATATCCACACAACCCAAACCAATCTATAGATTCAATGCAATCCTGATCAAAATTCCAATGGCATTTTTCATAGGAAAAGATAAAACTATCCCTATCTATCTCACAAAATCAAATCACAAAATTAACTTGGAGTGAATCAGAGAGTTAAATGTAAGACCTAATAAAATAAACCTCCCAAGAGAAAGCAGAGGGAGGGGCACCTGGATGGCACAGCGGTTAAGCGTCTGCCTTCGGCTCAGGGCATGATCCTGGGGTTATGGGATCGAGCCCCACATCAGGCTTCTCTGCTATGAGCCTGCTTCTTCCTCTCCCACTCCCCCTGCTTGTGTTCCCCTCTCTCGCTGGCTGTCTCTATCTCTGTCAAATAAATAAATAAAATCTTCAAAAAAAAAAAAAAAGAAAGAAAGAAAACAGAAGGAAAAAGATTTTGGACACTAGTATTCCAAAGAATTTCTTGGATTAGACAGAAAAAAAAAAATCAGGCAACAAAATCTAAAATGAACAAGTGAGACTACATTAAACCAAAGAATTCTGCACAGAAAATGAAACAGTCCCTTCAAAGTAATCCACAGAATGGGAAAAAATACTCACAAAACGTGTATCTGATAAGGGTTTACAAAGATAATAAAATAAAAGAAACAATATAATGAATTAATACAACTTAATAGCAATGATATAAATAAATAAATAATCCAATTAAAATTGGGCAAAAGACTTGAATAGCATTTTTTTTCAAAGAAGACATATAAATCATCTAAGGATATATGAAAAGGTGCTCAACATCACTACCTCTCAATGAAATGTAAATCAAAACCACAACTGAATATCACCTCACTCCTGCTCAGATTGTTATAATAAAACAAACACAGGGGATAACAAATGTTAGTAAGAATATGGACAAAAGGAAACCCTTACACATCTTGGTGGGAATACAAAAACGCATTTCCATTATGGATAACAATATGGTGAGACTTCAAAAAATAAAAAATGAACTACCATATATATAAGATCTAGGAATTCTACTTCTGGGTATATTTGAAAGACTTAAAATCAGTATTTTGGGGGCACCTGACTGGCTCAGTCAGTAGAGCACGTGGCTCTTGATCTCAGGGCCATGAACTCAAGCCACACATTGGGTATGGAGCCTACCTAGAAAGAAAGAAAGAAGGAAGGAAGGAAGGAAGGAAGGAAGGAAGGAAGGAAGGAAGGAAGAAAAAGAAAGAAAGAAGAAAGAAAGAAAGAAAGAAAGAGAAAGAAGAAAGAAAGAAAGAAAGAAAGAAAGAAAGAAAGAAAGAAAGAAAAAAGAAAGAAAGAAAAAAGTTTTAAAATCAGTATCTTGAAGAGACATCTGCACACCCATGATTATTCTAGCATTTTTTACAACACCCAATATATTGGGAAAAAACAAATGTGCTCCAATAGATAAATGAATAACAAAGGTAAATATTATTCAGCCTTAAAAATAAGGAAATCTTGCCATTTACAATGACATGGTAAAACCGGAAAGCATTACACTAAATAAAATAAGCCAGAAAGAGAAAGACAAATACTGTATGCTATCACTTATATGTAAAACCGGGGGTAGGGGTGTAGAGAACAGTTATTCTAGCTAAATAAAATATTTATATTAAGCTCCCATAATCAACACTGTGTGGTATTGCTCTAAGGATGAGCATATAGATCATTGAAACAATAGAATGTTCATAGATAGACCTAAATGCATGATATTTTTACAATGATGTCAAGGTAATTGAATGGAGGAAAGAATTGACTTTTTTCAACTAAGGATGCTGGGTCTATTGGACATTCATCTGAGAAGTAAATGAACTTCAACTTCTACCGAACACCATACACAAAAATTAACTCACAATGAGTCAGAGACCTAGATGTTAAAAGATAAACCTACAAAAATACTAGAAAGAGTATTTTTAATCGTGGGGTAGATCATTATTTGCTTAATATCACACAATAAGCATAAACCAGAAGAAAACCTGAAAATTGCAACTTTTTAATATTTTAACTCTTTTGCTCATTGGATGTCACGATTTTATTTTGTTTTTTTAAAGACTTTATTTTTTTATTGGACAAAGACAGCTTGAGAGGGAACACAAGCAGGGGGAGTGGGAGAGGGAGAAGCAGGCTCCCTGCTGAGCAGGGAGCCCAACCCAGGGCTTGATCCCAAGACCCTGAGAACAGGACCTGAGCTGAAGGCAGACACTTAACAACGGAGCCACCCAGCACCCTGGATGTCATCATTTTAAAATGAAAAGGCAATGCATGGACTAGAAAAAAACTATCTATCTATCTGTCTATCTATCTATAGAGAGAGAGAGACACACACACGCAAAAATACATATATATGTAGACAAAACTTACATATAAGCATTTTATATTATATACAATTTATATATATATAATTTTATATATAAATTATATATAAATATATACTCTTTGTTATATGTAAGCTATATATATGACAAAAATACCTATATCTAGATTATATAAATAACACATTTTGGTAATAAGAAACCCAGAGCTACTATTTTTTTTTAAGATTTTATTTATTTATTCGACAGAGATAGAGACAGCCAGTGAGAGAGGGAGCACAAGCAAGGGGAGTGGGAGAGGAAGAAGCAGGCTAATAGCAGAGGAGCCTGATGTGGGGCTCGATCCCAGAACACTGGGATCACGCCCTGAGCCGAAGGCAGATGCTTAACCCAGAGCTACTATTTTTATATTGCCCAAGGACTTGAAAAGAAATTTCCAAAAAAATATACAAATGCTGGATCATAGGGCAGTTCTATTTTTCACTTTTTGAGGAAACTCCATACTGTTTTCTAGAGTGGCTGCATCACTTTACATTCCCACCAACAGGGCAAGAGGGTTCCCCCTTCTCTACATCCTCACCGACATCTCTTGTTTCTTGTATTGTTGATTTTAGCCATTCTGCCAAGTGTGAGGTGATATCTCATTGTAGTTTTGATTTGTATTTCCCTGATGACCAGTGATGTTGATCATCTTTTCATGTTTCTGTTAACCATCTGTATGTCTTCTTTGGAAAAATGTCTATTCAAGTCTTCTGTCCCTTTTTTAATCGGATTATCTGTTATTTGGTGTTGAGTTTCATAAGTTCTAGATATATTACGGATGCAATCCAACATTCCAGAAATTGCACTATTAGGTATTTGCTCAAAGAATACAAAAACACAAAAATACAAATTCAAAGGGATACATCCACCCTAATATTTATAGCAGCATTAACACAATAGCCAAATTATGGAAACAGTCCAACTATCCATCAACTAATGAATGAATAAAGAAGATGTGATACACATATACATATATGTATATAATGTGTACAAATATATATGTAATGTGATATATACTATATATATATAGATAGATAGATAGATAGATATCTATCTATATATATATATAGAATAGAATAGTAGTCAGCCATCAAAGAGAATGAAATCTTGCCATTTGCAGTGACATGGATGGAGCTAGAAAGTATTATCCTAACTGAAATAAGTCAGTCAGAGAAAGACAAATAACATATGATTTCATTCATATGTGGAATTTAAGAAATAAAACAAACCAGTATGGGGGGGGGCAGATAGAGAGTGATAGGCAAAACAAGAAACAGACTCTTACTGCTAGAGAACAAAGTGATGGTTACCAGAAGGGTGGTGGGTGGGGGAGATTGGTTTTATAAGTGATGGGGATTGAGGAGAGCACTTGTGATGAGTACCAGATGTTGTAAGGAACTGTTCAATCGCTATATTGTACACCTGAAACTTACATTACCCTGAATGGTAACTAACTGGAATTTAAATAAAAACTTAAAAAGATATATACAAATGGCAAACAATGCGAAAAAAAATGCTCAATATCATTAGTCATCAGGGAGAGAAAATTAAAATCACAATAATATATCACAAATAGCTCCTTGAATGACTAAAAGGAAAATAATAATACCAAGTGGCAAGAGTGTGGAACAATGCCTGTGGTTAAAATTAAAACTTTCTGCTTGTATTTTGATATCACCCCAATTTTAATGTTGCGTACTATTCCTTACTGACCAAACCGTGAGATCCAGAGATTACTAATTGGGAGCCTATTAGAGTTTCTGTTCCTTCCATAACCCTCTGATGAACCGGGTAAACAGTTTTTGGAGTCAAGGAGTTTAATGCCTGCATTCCACTGATTTTTCTGCCCTCACTGCTCTAGCTCTGACGCAATCAATAGCATGTTTCAAGAAAAGTTTTAATATTGTTAAGGGGGCAGAAGTTCTCTCGGGGACCTGAGTCAATAAGTTAAGTGCATCATAGGTCCCCACACTGAAATTATGCCATTTTCCTATTCACCTGACATTCAACTTCCTTAGAAACCGAAGTTCACAAAGAGAAAGGGGATTTTCTCATATTTGGGCTCCAAGTACAGGGAATGCAATTCCCTATTCAAAATTGGATGTTTCTCAAACATGTCTCTTCAGCGCACTTGCTTCTAAGACAAAGTCTTTCCATCAAAGGAGATAATTAATTCCAGAGAGAGAAAGCAGCAGCTATAAGCTGAGGTCCTTGAATCTTTTTGGAAACCTCTTTAAATATCCATGCAGTGCCAGGTTAAAGTGTTGTGCAGGGTTTCACATTTCCAGAGCAAGATTCATTATGCTAGGAATGAACCTTTTGAAAGTTCTTCCTCCACATTTCTTGCCTCTTTCCTATGGGACCAGAGCCATCTGGAGATCATGTCTCTATAGTGTTTCTAAAGGATTCATTCTAAATGCAAATCCCAGATTTTCTATTAAGAATTTTGAGGCTTTAGGCTAAGAGGGAAATTTTAGGCTTACAGAAATACTTTCTCAAGAACTGTTGATTGGTTATCAGATTACCAAAATTGTCTGAGTGTGTCATATATTTCATATTGTAAGTTTCCTATCCAAGGAGAGGTCAGTTTGAAGATGGAATTATTTCTGAAAACCACGAGACATCATTAAGATAATCTAAGTCTATAAGGTAAGTTTTTCAGTAGTGTTGAAGCATCTTAAAGGTTGATGTGTTCTTTATGTAGTAATCAATATGTTTCAACGTTTTTCAAATACCATAATATTTTATCCACACACCAGTTCTTCAAAAGATAGTTGTTAAATATTAACCTAATTGGGCAAATGAAAACTTTGAGGCTCATACAGATTAGGCAATTTGTAGGACCCAGGTCTCTGACACCAGGCATTTTCTTCCACCATGAGACACCTCCATTAACACTCAAAATTAATCATGAACATGAAAATCTAATGTAAATACACTCCACAACAAAAAAGCATAAATATGAGTAATAAATGACATAAATCACCAGTCATTAAATCCAAGCAAGACCAGGGACAGCCCTTCCTGAGTTCAGTTGTTATGGATAATGTGAGTCTCTGTGGCTTCTTGAAAAGTAGAATTGGAGATGGGTCTTCCTGAGCTTATTGCATGCTTAAATGTTTCTCTGTAATTCACTCAAAATACCAATTCTTCTTATCTCCTAGCTGCATACACAGTCAAAAAAATAGGTGAAAGTTCCTATGTGCCCACAGTAATGAGGTGGATATGTTCATGTATGTTTCCTCATTCAATTCTCATAATACTTGGGATATAGATATGGTCATTCTCACTTCATGGATGAGGAAGTAAGGTTGTAAGAGGCCAAGAAATGTACCCTGGATAAAAGAAGTGGCAAGTGCAAAAGGCAAGATTCTAAGCTAGTCTCTCTGATTTTCAAACCCATGCACCACACTTAACCACTGTCATAGTCATTTTCAATATTGTCCAGAAAAATCTAGGGACCCATGCTTGTAAGCGGATTGGGAAGGCAGGAAATGGGACTGCATAAGAGGTCAAAGTAAAAGTGCTCTTCAATGAAAGCAGCACCACATTTTTATTAATATTTAGGGATTCCAATATGTGTGCATGTGTATGTGTGTGTGTGCTCATTCATGAAATTGGCTCATGTACACTTTTCTGAAATAACATTAAAGTCATTAGAACTATTATGGTCATATCAAAAGCAGATTACTAGTTCAACATTGCTTATTATAACATAAAAATGTTGGGCAGGGATTAAAAATTTGGGGGGAATTTAACAAATACAATTTGATCTAATATTGGTTCTACCTTTTATTATCTGCTTGAACTTGGGCAAGATTCTTAACTTCTTCTCTACATTCTACATTTGTATCTCCTTCTGTGTAAAAGAAGTATAAAATAATAGTGGCAACTATCTCACAAGTTTGTAGTGAGGATTAAACAATGACATTTCCGCAAAAACAAAACACAACAAGTAACTAGTAAGCTTTAGTTGATATTATTATTACTGTTAACATCAGTCTCTGCAATTGTTTCTTCATTTGCAAAATGGTTAAATAATACTATTCCCACAGATTGCTGCCATGCCATGCACATAGCAATCAATCATTTAAAAATATATTTATCAGCTATTATAAAGTTATTGGATTTGACAACATACATTATCAATTCTTTTGTAGTAGCTTTTATTACATTCTCATAAGAAACACCCTGTTACACTTTTTGTCGACTACTATAAACAGTCTGATACTGGGCTTTTTGTCCCTGGCTTGAATCCCTTTACTGAATCTGATCTGACGTCATCAAGGCACACAAAGATCTTTACCAGACTTATATGCAAGAATCACACTTCTTTCAACTCCTCTTCATCTTTTCACTCTTACCCTCAATTACCTTCCATGGGTCCCCACATCCTAAGGATAAAGGAAAATTTCTAACTCTATATTCATTGGCTTGACATCCATTTTCTATCACTATTTTCAAACTTAGCTGCTAGTACGACCACTTCAAGATAGGCTCTTAGCCATCTCAGACAATGAAGTGTACACAGACCATCTTCAAGAATTCAGAACTACTTTCTATCTCAAAAATCTCATGAGAATACACAACTCAGTAGAATCTAGGCATTTACTATTTATGAGATGAAGAGGCTTAATAAAATCAAGTTATGTTAATCAAAAGGGATTTCTTTTTCAGGTAGTGTAATTAACCATAATATGAAATGATGGAGAATAGGAACAATGTGACAGAGTTCGTTCTACTGGGGCTCACAGAGAATCCAGATATGCAGAAAATCATATTCATTGTGATTTTGGTCATCTACATCATCTCTATGGTAGGAAATGTGCTCACCGTGGTCACTATCACTGCCAGCCCATTATTGGGGTCCCCCATGTACTTTTTCTTGGCCTATCTCTCCTTCATTGATGCCTGCTATTCTTCTGTCAATACCCCTACACCGATCTTGTATTCACTCCGTGAGAAGAAGACCATCCCATTCAATGCCTGTATTATCCAAATATTTGGAGAACATTTTTTTGGAGGTGCTGATGTTATTCTGCTTACAGTGATGGCCTATGACCGCTATGTGGCCATCTGCAAGCCATTGCACTACATGACCATCATGAGTCGGCGCGTATGTGGCCTGCTAATGGGAGTGGTGTGGGTCGGAGGCTTTCTACATGCAACCATACAGATCCTCTTTATCATCCCATTACCTTTCTGTGGCCCTAATGTCATAGATCACTTTATGTGTGATCTGAACCCTTTGCTCAATCTTGCCTGCACTGACACCCATACTCTAGGGCTCTTTGTTGCTGCCAACAGTGGTTTCATCTGTGTGTTAAACTTCCTCCTCTTGATGGTCTCCTATGTGGTCATTCTGCGTTCGCTAAGGAGCCACAGCTTGGAGGCAAGGCGCAAAGCCCTCTCCACCTGCGTCTCCCACATCACAGTGGTCGTCCTATTCTTTGTGCCATGCATATTTGTGTACATGAGACCCGCAGCTACTTTATCTATTGATAAAGCAGTTGCAGTGTTCTATACTATGATAACGCCTATGTTAAATCCTTTAATCTATACCTTAAGAAATGATCAGATGAAAAATGCCATTAGGAAATTGTGTAGTAATAAAGCTATTTTAGGTGACAAGTAAATGTGCCTGGATGTCCACATTGATGCAACTCACGCAAAGGTCAAAAGGACATGTTGGATGATCTTGAGAAGGAATACCTATGAAATAAAGAAAAAAATGACTTCTATGAATCAAAGGTTTTGCATTGAAAAGAACAGACATGGGTTCAAGAAAAGGAAAAATAACCCTAACCCTGGATCACTCTTTGCATATTTAAATAATTCTACTAAATTGGTGCTTTGTTTTACTAGCTTAATTCACATATGTATGGATTCCTAAGCTGTCATCATAATTTAATAACTAAAAATATATTGGTATTGATTGAGCAGCAATCTCTATAACAATTGAAAAAAGGAGGCACTACTATTATAGCCATTTTTATAGGTTAAGAAACAGAAAGGGGAAAGCATCAAAATAAATATACTGAAGAGTCAGTAATTAGAATCTACCTGATTTCTCAGGACATGCTCTTAAATGCTGTGATACAGTGCCAGACAATGATGATAGAAAGATGATTATAATAGATACCATTTATTGAACTAGAGATTTGCTTAATACCACATATATTATGTGTAATATAAAATATATGATATTTTAATATGTACTTATTACATATAGCATACATATGCATGTTATATTATTATATACACATATATATCATAATTATATGTAGGTATATATAATTACATATTATATGTATATTAATTAATTTCATATAACTAAATTCTATGAACATCTCATTAACAACTCTGCTGATTTTTTTTTATCATAGTTGATGATAATATGTCCACTATAATATTGTGGTGTGTAACTACTTTAGGAATATAAAAGCAAAGGCCCACTTAACCCTTAAGGGGTAGGTAAAGAATATTATACCTGTTTCCAAATTTCCTTGTAGGCTACAGAATCATTTTGTATTGTTCATGTCACCCATCTTATGATGATAAGCTATTAGAAAATGCAACTCCTCAAATGAAAGATTAAAGTCAGACAAGAATTTCTATTTTGTAATATACACTTATACTCCATAAAGTTCTTGCCTGATAACTAAGAATAGTTTCTACAAGTAGAAAAATGTCTGGTGCACGATAAATACTGAATAAAAAATAAAAGTATAAAGGAAGGTGAATAAAGCCAATAAAATGTAGAGAAAAAAATACTGGGGTGTAGGTAATTTTTTCCTATTTTTCTTGATTCAGACTCTGAGAATTCTAGCTAGATCTCTTTGATAAACGCACTTTGTTTAAAATTAGTTTACTTTTTGGTAACATTTCATTACAAAAAGGTATTTTTAAAAATATGTGGCTCCATCTACACACAAAACAACTTCAGGATAAATATATTCCATTTATTCTTTCCATCCCTCACTCATTAATCAACAGAAGTTCCTTGAGCCCAAAGAATATATCAGACACATTGATTTTTAATGGGGCTTCAAAAGTGAATAGAGAGGAGCCTGGGTCTTGCCTTCACAGAGCTTTGGATGCACTGAGAGACACCCAGAGAGGAACAGAAGATGACGACACGGTGTTATGAATGGTAAGGTAGTGGCTTCACAGGGTGCAATGAAAACATGTTTAAGGGATATACACCAAAGAACGAGGGTCAGGAAAGGTTCCAAGGTGAAAGGACATACAACATGGAACCTGAAACTTGAAATCAAGTCAGCAGATTGAATATGTTCATATCAGTTGAACTGGGAGCATTCTTTTTTTTTTTTTTAAAGATTTTATTTTTTTATTTATTTGACAGAGATAGAGACAGCCAGCGAGAGAGGGAACAACAAGCAGGGGGAGTGGGAGAGGAAGAAACAGGCTCATAGCGGAGGAGCCTGATGGGCTCGATCCCATAATGCCGGGATCACGCCCTGAGCCGAAGGCAGACGCTTAACCGCTGTGCCACCCAGGCGCCCCAACTGGGAGCATTCTTACCAGACAGAATACATAACAAAGGCCAGGGGGTGAAAATCAGTACACGGGTAACCTCAGGAATTCAGTGTGGCTACGGTTGTTAATCCATCTATTTAATCAACAATTATTTATTGAACTCTGACCAGGTGCCAGGCAATGTGCTAGACAATGAGCTTAAAAAAGGTAAATAGCAGGATATGAACCTGGAGAGAGAGGAACATGGAAAATGAAGAAGGGTCTCGTAATCATGTTAAGGCTTACTGCTAAATACTGTGGGGCAATCATTGGGAAGACTTTGAACCAGTGAGTGACGCAGTTTGATCTCGGTGTTATCCACATTCACAGCATTTCACACAGCATTGCTTGTGGTCAGCAATCTCATTTCACAGCAGATAAGGTGCCACAATGGGTCCATGTTCATGGAATTCACTGGTCTTACTACATTTCCCTCTCTGTTGAAGCAATCGGTCTGGTAAAGTGGTGGAATGACCTTTTGCAGAATTAGTTATAATACAACCTAGGTAGCAATAAGCTCCAGGGTTGGAGCAAGAGTCTTCAGTTCTTTGGAAAGCCATATATGCTCTGAATCAGCACCCATCACATGTTGCTCTTCCTCCCATAGCCAGGTCCTGTAATTAAAGGATAGAAATGCGAGAGGCACCAGGCATTATTAACCTTAGTGACCCAATAGCAAAATTTTTGCTTCCTGCTCCCATTTACTTATGCTCTTCTTGCTTCAAGGTCTTCACTCCAAAGTGAAGTGCTTCTAGCAAGAGACACAAGATTCTATTAAACAGAGTGTTAAGACTGCTCCCGGACCACTTTGGGCAGCTCATGTCTTTGAATCTACAGGCAAAGACATAGCTGTTGTGCTGGCTGGGGTGATTTATCCTGGCAACCACAGGGAAATTGGACTACTACTCCACAATGGAGATAAGGAAGAACATATCTAGAATGCAGGATATCCCATGGGACCACCATTAGTATCACCATGCTCTATGATAAGGTCAATAGAAAACTACAACAACCCAATCCAGGCAGAACTACTAAGGACCGAGACCCTTCACTAATGAAGGTCTGTGTTACCCCACTAGCTAAGAACCATGACCAGCTTTCCTACTTGCTGAAGGCACATTGAATACAGAATGAGGAACAGAAGAAAGTAATTATAAATTAACCATGTGACTGTTAGAAAAATGAAGACTGTAATTATTATATTTACTCCTTACATTATGACTATGCTTGTGTGTGTGAATATATGTAAAGCAAATCTTTGTTTTGTTCCTTTTCTTATTACCTTATCATGTAACAGAAGATATATTAGCTTTCTGTCATAGAATGTTAGTATTTTTATTTTCCATCGTAGTATTTAACTAACAGAATATCAAGGAGAAAGTAAAAATCAACCCCCCAAAATTGCCTTACCTTTTTGTAGAGGTTCCAGTGCATTTTCAGTTGTATGCAGGATAGTTGTATGATGTTAGGTGCAATTATGACCTTGTATTTTCTTTATTTGGAGATCAAGTATGATTTCAGGGGATGTGTATAAATACTAGTGGATAAACAGTGGACTTGTACTCGTTAATTTTATATGTTAACTTGCCTGGGCCACAGTGTGCTCAAATACCTGTTCGACTATTATTTTGGGTTGTGACTAAGAGATTTTTCTGAATGATATTAACTTTTGAATTGGTAAACTGAATAAAGTAGATTTTTCTCACTAAAGTAATGTCCTCATCCAACCAAATGAAGGCCTGAAAATTGCAAAAGCCTAACCTCTCCTGAGTAAGATGGAATTTCCTTGCCTGAGAGCCTTCAAACTGAACCATTAACTCTCCCTGTCTCATGGCTTGCACACGGACACATGAACTCTTCCTGATTCTACAGCAGCCTCCTGCCGACGGACCTGAACTGAGACCTCAACTCTTACCAGTTTACAGCAATTTCTGGTCTTCAGACTCAACATGGGACATAGACTGTGCATTATTTTTTGATACACGTAGAATGGAGTATTATTCAGCTTTAAAAAGAAGGAATGCTGCTGACCCATGCTACAAGACAGATAAACTTTGATGACATATTAAATAAAATAAGCTGCTTCTTTTTAACAAGGCTTATATTTTATAGCAGGTTTATATTTACAGAGAAATTGTGGAAATGATACAGAGTTCCCATGTTCTCTGTACTCAGTTTCCCCTGTTACCATCTTACATGGTATGGTACAATTGTCACAACTCATTCACTTCATGTGAACACATTATTTTTAACTAATACCCATACTTTTTTCAGATTACTTTGATTTTAACTAATGCCATTTTTCTTCTCTCCAGAATCTCATCCAGATGCGACATCACATCCAGTTGTCATGTCTTCTTCAGTAGCTACAGAGAGTGACAGTTTCTCTGAGTGTTCTTTTATTTATTTATCTCAACTAATATTAATATACAGCTTTAGCTTGGTTTCAGGTGGGTAAAAAAAAAAAAAGATTCAACAATTCTCAAGACACCTGGATGGCTCAGTAGTTTAGGTCTGTGCCTTCAGCTCAGGTCATGATCCCAGGGTCCTGGGATACACCCAGCATGGGGCTCTGTGCTCAGCAGGAAGCCTGCTTCTCCCTATGCCTATACTCCCCCTACCTGCTTGTGCTCTCTCTTTCTGACAAATAATTAAAAATAATAATTAAATACATGCAGACATACATGCATACATATAATTCTATAATTTACTCAGTGCCCATCACAATAAGTATACTTAAAAAAATACTAAAAAAAGTATAACTTTTTTTTTTAAGATTTATTCATTTAGAGAGAGAAACAGAGTGCCAGTAGGGGAGGGCAGAGGGAGAGGAAGAAGCAGACTCCCTGCTGAGTGTGAAGCCCCATGAGAGGCTCAGTCCCAGGATCCTGAGATCATAACCTAAGCCTAAAACAAGAGCGGGAGGCTTAACTGACTGAGCAAACCACGCGCCCCTTAATTTTTCTTGCTTTTAATGACCTTGACAATTTTTAAAAGACCTAGTCAGACATTTTATATAAAATCCTTCATTTGGGGTCTGTTATTTTACTCAATATTGAACTGGGGTTACGGGTTATTAGGAGAAAGGTCACAGAGGCAAAGTGTCATTTGCATCACATCATGCTAGTGGATACATACATTAATTGTGTCCCATCACCATTGACGTTAACCTTGATCACCTGGTTGAGGTAGTGTGTGCCATGTTTCTCCTCTGTAAATTTACTTCCCTTGCCCCATTCACAATGAATCTTTTGGAAGGAATTCAATTGAGTACAGTGCACAAATAAGAGACTGAGAGTTATCCCATAACCCTTTGAAAGAAGAGTACCTACAATATCATTAGGGATTTTTTTGATGGGAGATTTTTTTATTATCCCCTATTTATTGGTTACTTAGTTAGCTCTTAAATATCATTATGAACTTGTGGATTATTTAAACTATGAGTTCTATTTCAATTCAGTGTCACTGATTTTGTTCCTAATTTTTTTTCACCTTTTGGGACTGGGGGCTCTTCCTATTGGTACTTGTTTCTCTTTGGCATATTTGCATTACAGTGTGAGTGTACTTGTGTGTGTGTGTCTGCATGTGAGAATGTGTGTGTGTGTGTGTGTGTGTGTGTTAGCACTTCCTTACCTTCTAGCATTACAAGATGTTCCGGTTCATCTTGTGTCTTCCCTGTTCCAGACCTAGAGTCAGCCATTTATTTAAAAAGTCCTAATTCATTTTTGGATAATGGTATCAGGAACCGTGTTCTGGGCACAAGATCACTATATATTCACTGTTTTTTTTTAATTATTATTCTAGCCAAAAGACATCATTTATTGTCCAAATAAACCCCTTTAATTGAAAGAAGAGATCACCTTTTACCCATAATCTAAAAATAAATAATGAAGATTAAGTTCTTTATTACATCTGGCTCATGCTTCTTAATCAAAAGGGAAGGAACACTTTAGGGAATGACCTTCCCTAGACTCCTATATTTCTCAACATTCATGTTTAAATACTCCTGCAGGAAAGGCAAAAGAGAAGCATTTCCCAGTCAACAGTCCACGTGAGGGTCGGTTTCATAGAGTGTGGGCAGAATCCAGAGAAACTTTGTCTTCTGGTTTGCAGGAAATAACCTGAGCCTCAGTGACATATAAAGATCAGACAGGATTTTACAAACTTTTTTTTTTATTTTCATTTGAGCAAATAGTGGCCAAATTACCTTGAGAAGAAAAGAGGACTACTGAACATACTAATGTTTCCATAAGCTCTTATCAAAACTGGTAAGATTTGTGTAGGTGATTAACATAAGTGTATTTAATACTCTGAGAAAATGTATCTAATCAATGCCACAGTGTGCATCTGACACATAAAAGGCATTTGTAGAAGGATAGAAAGTTTAGGGAATTTCCTAGAAGATTACAATTGAAACTGAGAAGAAAGAATAAGAGAAATGCACAGCAGATCCTGGTGGAGAGAGAAGAAAATAGCAATTATATCTACTTGAGGGTTCCAGAAAATGCTCCATGGAGATGATGATTTTACTTTGGATGAAGCAGGCTTCACCTTTCAATGGTAACTGCGTATTGAATAGGACAAAACACTATTGGATTGAATCAATAGGAAATTCTCTTAATTCTTTCATTTACTTTATGAATACTTATTATTAAATATGTACTTTTTTCTAGATGTTAAATTCAGCAGTGACCAGATAAAAATTACCTGCCTTATGTTACTCCTTTTAAATGTATGCCACTCTTATATCTATTATTATGTGAAATGTACAGATGTATCAGTCTAGATCTCTATTATATAGATGATAGATGATAGATAATAGATAGATGATAGATGATAGATAATAGATCAATAGGTAGATGGACGGATTGATTGGTAGATAGATAGATATCTTATTATATTACTTAACTGTTAAAAACGACAAATAAGTTTTCATTCCTGTCTGCTGAAGAGTTGGACTAAGGGCATATCTGGCAAACTCCTAAGAATGCAGGGGAACCTGTATGATTGGCAGTGTGGTTGGGGTATGATGTGGTAATGACCCTTGAGTCCAGAACTGTCTCTACAGCTGACTCACCCTCTAACACAAGCATTTAAATCTTATTCTGGCCCTGGGAATCTTACTGTTTATGCAGCTTATGTCAGAAGACAGTTGTTATGAACCAGTAACATGCCAATATGATCAACCAACCATCTACTAAGAGAAAGTTTTTGAAGCTTTTATTTTTAATGCAGCATGATTATGATATATATTCAATGTCCAAAGGGAATATTTTAAAAGGTAAGTAATCCTCCCAACTGTGTATCAAGAAATCAATTCCCCCACCCCAAGTCACAAATATTATGCTATTTTGGTTCTATCTTAAATACAATTAATTGATATGAGTCCGTGTGTGTGTGTGTGTGTGTGTGTGTGTGTGTGTGTGTGTGATATTATCCTGATGTGAAAGAAAATATTACCATCCTCTGCATACAGTCCTAAACTCACTTTACAACATATTTTAAAACTATTTATGTACATATCTACTTCATTGTTATTGATAATTGCATAAACTACTATCCCTGATTCATTCAGCTTCCTTTCTGATGGGCTTCAAGTTGTTTCTTACCTTTTGCCAATGTGGAAAGGACTGCTGTGATTGTCTTTGTGCCTGTGAATGAGATTACTTGCACCAAATGGAAACACTAGACCTAAGCCTAAGTGCCATTGAAATATCATCAATGCTGAATATCACTCCCCGAAAGATTGCACCCCCATAAACTCCTATCAAAAATGTGTGGGATCAGTTGTCTCCCACATCATTTTCAGCAGTATTTGTTAAGAGGCATTTATCAAAAAGGTCACTTTGTTAATCTGGTAAGTGAAAAGATATATAATTGGAATTTAAATTTGAATGTATTTTTCTATGAATGAAATTGATTATATTTTCAAAATATGTTTAAGAAGAAGAGTTTGTCTTGAAATCAGTTCTTTTGCCCATGTTCATTTGCATTTTTTTAAAGATTTTGTTTAGAGAGAAAGAGCCCAAAAAGGGAAAGGGGGAGAAAGAGGTGGAGAGAGAGAATCTTAAGCAGGCTCCATGCCCAATGTGGAGCCTGGAATGGGACTCAATCCCACAACCCTGAGATCATGACCTGAGTGGAAATCAAGAGTGCAACGCCTAACTGACTGAACCACCCAGGCACCCTATGCACTCCGTTCTTAAAGAATGATCTCTGAAATTCATTTGTATTTGAGAAAATTATGCTTCTGTGTGTAATACATGTTGTAAATCTACTTAAATGACTTGGCACTTATGCATTTAATTGTGCTATTATATGGAAAATATATGTGATGAGGACAGATAAGGATTTTTCCACTTTTGGTATATATAAATAAATATTAGTCCCATTCCTGTTTCTATCTTCTCTTACTGAAGTGAGGGTATGGGACACTCAAAACATAGATTCCAAGAATTCTACTGAAAAGTTTCAGCTATGACTTGAAGCTTCCTTAGTTCATTTTCTAAATCCCTGGTGCTTAAAATAACATGAAATTTGAAAGAATACTTTGATTTATGTCACATGTTCTCTATTTATCCTATATTTTAGTCACAGTCTCTCCTTGTATCTTAACAAAATATGCTGAAAGACCAATTAAAATACTGAATAAGGAGAAGAAATTCACTTTGGACAACATAGCATAATTTCAAAAGTACAAAATTTTATGACAGAAGCTGAATTTAGAACTCTAAACAACTAGAAACTATTAGGAGTTAAAATAACAGGAAATAAACAGTTAAGGTATCAGACTAAAATAAATTTCATGATGAACTTTACCAATTGACTGAATGTTCACTGCTTAATATTGTTTTTCTCTTGTTCTATCTCTTTTATATTAAACTGAAGAAAGACATTCACTTCAGAAAGATACCCTCCCACACAAAATCCCCTAAATTAATGTTTATTATGCCTGAAGAATCAGGTACTCTTTCATTATTGATGTATTTCATTGTTTCCATAAGCAATCAGGTGAATAAATTGTGAATAAATATTATGATTTCCACTTTATTCAGAAGAAAACAACATAGAAAGTAAGAGATTACACACTGGTAAGTGGCACATTCATGATCAAGCATATGGATTTGATCTCCAAATGGAGTAATCATTTCATAATATTTCTTTCTTTGCAGATTAATTATTTCTAACCAATGCTTTCTCCACTTTTTCTGAAATAATGCAGCAAAATAACAGTGTAACTGAATTCATACTATTAGGATTGACCGAAGATCCTATGAAAAAGAAAATGGTATTTGTAATCATCTTCATTTTTTATGTGGGAACCATGGTAGGGAATTTGCTTATTCTTGTGACCATCAAGTCTAGCCGGACACTTGGGAGCCCTATGTACTTTTTCCTATTTTATTTGTCCCTTGCTGATTCCTGCTTTTCAACCTCCATAGCCCCCAGACTAATTGTGGATTCACTCTCTGCAAAAAGAATCATATCTTACAATGAGTGCATGACTCAAGTCTTTGCACTACATTTTTTTGGTGGCATGGAGATCTTTGTGCTCATCCTCATGGCCATTGATCGCTATGTGGCCATCTGTAAGCCATTACGGTACCCAACCATCATGAGCCAGCAGGTCTGCACCATCTTGATTGCTATTGCATGGATAGGAGCTTTTATCCATTCTATAACCCAGATTATCCAGGCTTTGAGATTGCCTTTCTGTGGACCCAATTTGATTGATCATTACTGCTGTGATTTGCAGCCGTTGATGGAACTTGCTTGCATGGACACATATGTGATCAACCTATTGATGGTGTCTAACAGCGGGGCCATTACAACAAGTGGTTTTGTGATTCTGATGATCTCATACATTATCATCTTGCATTCGCTGCGAAACCACAGTGCAGAAGGGAGGAAAAAAGCTCTCTCTACTTGTACTACTCACATCATCATAGTAATCTTATTCTTTGGTCCATGTATATTCATATATACACGCCCCCCAACCACTTTCCCCATGGACAAGATGGTGACTGTATTTTATACTATTGGGACCCCTTTTCTCAACCCATTCATCTACACGCTGAGGAATGCAGAAGTGAAAAATGCCATGAGAATGATATGGCATATCAAAATTACCTCTGAAAGCAAAAGATGAATTGAGGGCTTTGGTTGATTACTTATTCTGTGCAGATATCAAATTTGATAGTGTATATCCTGACTTGCACAACACACTCAAATATAGTACACCTAATTTCCTTACTCTTTTCTGTACTCTGCCCTCAAACTAGGAGCTTCCCTCATAATGCCAGCCTGGTTCTTTCTTTTCCTGAGAGCTCAATTCTGACATTGCTAATTATGAAATACTCTTCACATCTCAGTCTGTACTCTGGTTTAATAAGGAGAAAGATATTTATACAATCACAACTGTTCAAACAGTAAGCATCCATAAATAATAGCCTGTTCTTTATGACTTTTAATTACCTCTATAGCGCATTTCAAATAAGGTATCCTGTTTTCTTGTGAACACATTCAGAGCAAAGGAACTAACTTTGTGTGTTAAGATTTTTTTTTTTACTATATCATTAGTTTATCTTTAAAAGTTTCCATTTTATTGAACCAAAGGCTAAAAGGTTATATATATAGATATATGCAATTATTTCTTAAGTAATTTTTTCTTGTTGTTTCCTTTGACTATTAAGATAACTGAGGCATTTTGTATAGGAGTTTTAAACATATTATTACAAAGGCCTGGAGATATTCAGCTAATTTATATGATTGGTAAATAGGAGCTACAACAAGACACTTCTACAAATCTAAGAAGGAAAGAGGTACAATCATATATGTTGTCAAGACTAAATAAGAATTTGCAATACACCATAGACACAACATATTTTCTGAGATTGAAGTACAGAAAGGTAGAATTTATTTTAAAAGAAAAAAAGTGTTTATTATTTCACTTAAATTTGGGTTGTATCAATGGAATAAGAAAAAGTATGAGAGGCATTCAGAGCTACTCACTATACTTGCCTCTAGTTAATGAAGTTAGAAACCCTACTTTTGCAGCAGGAAGCCACTTTCTTTCTCTGTGTTTTCCTAGTAAAGGTTTAGTGTGTATTGTCATGTTAGAATTGCCAATAGAGAGAGATCGGGTTAAGATGGCGGAGGAGTAGGGGACCCCTTTTTCGGCCGGTCCCCTGAGTTGAGCTGGATAGGTACCAGACCAGCAGGAATATCCACGGAATCAGCCTGAGACACAGGAAGATACATCTGGATCTCTACAAATGAACATCTCCAGCGCTGAGTATCGAGGTACGAAGCGGGGAGCCGTGAAACCGCGCACAGATATCGGAAGCTAAACAGAAGGGGGAGGGAGCCGCCGTGTCAGGGCGCCGGGAAGCGGTAGCCACCTGCAAGGGGGAGTGGACAGACCGCGGACCCGCACGCTTGAGACAGCAGGCTGAGAAGGGAGCTCCGGGAGCG
>NC_048233.1:76787765-76842543 GCF_002007445.2 Ailuropoda melanoleuca | reverse complement strand
TATATATATATATATATATATATATATATATATATATATATGTCAATATATAACAGAATATTATTAATCAACAAGAATGAGAAATGAGATCTTACCATTTGCAATAACAAGGATGGAGCCAGAGAGTATTATGCTAAGTGAAACAAGTCAGTTAGAGAAAGACAAATACCATATAATTTCACTCATGTGAATGTAAAAATGAAGGTGGGGGGGAGCAGAAGGGAAGATGAACCATGAGAGACTATGGACACTGGGAAACAAACTGAGGGCTTCAGAGGGGAGGGGCGGGGGGCTAGCCTAGTGATGGGTATTAAGGAGGGCACATATGGCATGGAGCACCGGATGTTATACACAAACAATGAATCATGGAACATTACATCAAAAACTAATGATGTACTGTATGCTGACTAACATAACATAAAAAAAAAAAAAAACACAAAAAAACAACTTCACAGCCAAGGGGGAGTAGAAGAAAGAAAATTTAAAAAACAAAACAAAACAAATGAGTGTAGGGAAAAACAGAGAAGGGGGGCAAATCAAGAAACAGATTCTTAACTATAGAACAACCTGATGGTTACCAAAGGGCAGGTGGGTAGGACCACGGGTTAAATACATGATGGGGATATAGGAGTACACGTGTTGTGATGAGCACTGGATATGGTATGTGTTGAATGACTCAATTGTACAGCGGGAATTTCTATGACAATGTATGTTAACTAACAAGAACTTATATAAAAAACTAATAAATAAATAAATAAATATAATCATTGATATCAGTGTACCAAGTGTACCACATCCTTAGTAACTGTGACAAGATTCCATTTCATTTTTAATTCTGTTTTCCATTATTTACCTGGAAAACCTTTTCAATACCAATAGTTTCCTCCAGTTAAGTATTATTTTAAAATAAATACATTAAAATATCATGTTTTCAGTGTTCTCACTACTTTTTGCTTTTGGGGACATTGTGAAGCTTAGTGACTGCACCAGTGTCCCAAAGTTGGCATGTTGATGTACAAAAATTATGTACATATATTTCAGTTGTACAACTTGATTTTTTGATATACATATACTGTGAAAAGATCACCACAATCTAACACATCTATATTTTCTATAGTTATCATTGTGTGTGTGTGTATGTGTTTGTAAGAAGTTTTAATTTAGATCTGTTCTTTTTCCAAGTTTAAGTATAGGTTATGATATTGTTAAGTATAGTGACCCTGTTATATATTAGAACTCTGGAACTTAATCATGCTACGTAACTGAAACCATGCACTCTTGGGCCAACACCTCTCCATTTCCTCCAGTTCCTGAGCCCTGGTAACCACCATTCTACTTCTGTGAATTGAACTATATCATTTCCACATATAAGTGAGATCATGCAATATTTCTCTATGTCCTGCTTGTTCCACTTAACATCAAGTCCTCCAGCTCCATTCATGTTCTTACAAATGGCAGAATCTTCCTCTTTTTAAAATCTGAATAATATATACCTCACATTTTCTCTATTAATTCATCAGTTAGGGATGAAGTTGTATCCACTCCTTGGCTACTAGAAATATGATGCAGTGAAGCTGGGAATTCAGACAGCACTACGCAATCATGATTTCAGATCCTTTGGATAAATACCCAGCAGTAAGATTGATGGATGGTAATAATATTTTAAATTTTTTGAGGAACCTCTATACTCTTCACCATAATGACTGTGCCAATTTATATACCCATCAATAGTATACATGGGACCTCTTTTTTCCACAACCTCACCAACATTTCTTATCACTTGTCTTCTCAATAATAGTCATTCTAACAGAGGTGAATTGATATCTCATTATGATTTTGATTTTCATTTCCCGCATGATGAGTGATGTTGAACATCTTTTGATGTACCTATTAGCCATTTGTATGTCTTTGAAATGTCTATTCCATCCCTCTGCCTATTTGTTAATCAGAAGAGATGAAGGAAATCTCCACAGCTTCTGTTCAACTTTCCTCTGAACCTTAAATTGCTCAAGAAATAGAATCTATTATTTAAAAAGATGTTAAGAAGAAGAGAAAATTGAATAATAGACAAAAGAAATCTACTCCATTAGAACAAAAGTATATAGAGTATATATATATATATAACAAAGTGGACAGAAATACTAAACTATAATAAGATGAACTTATTCCCCAAAATTTAACCCTTATATTAAAGGCAAATACACTCACTTCAAAGGCACAAGTTGGGAGGAGAGACAGAATAATCTTCAGCTAAGAAAAGTAATGGATGAATGATACACACATCAGTATGATAAATCCCAGAACAAAGAGACCATGCACTATGAGGAAATACTGTGATTCAATTTACATGAAGTTAAAGAATAGACAACACTAAAACAGAGTGATACAAATCAGGACAATAGCTGCATCTGAGGGAATTAACTGAAAAGGGGCATGACAAATCTTTCTGGGTTAATGAAAGTATTCTAGATCTTGAATTTGTTAATGGCTGTGTGAGTATATATATTTACCCAAACTCATCAAACCATACACTTAAAAGGTTGAATTTGATTATATGTAAAATTTATCTCGGAAAAAGAATTGTATTGCCAAAACACACCTTACTGATATATCTAAGCCCCCCTCCAAAAAAAATCCCTTTCAATTCTAGTGATCATTTCCATAGAAAAAAAGCACAACAGGGACTGTCATTAAGAATTTTAATCCCATGAGTGGAAGATATACAAATATATTATTGGAAGTGAGTACATCATAGTGACTTAGAATAGCTGTCTTAGACTTCACCAAATGAAAAACTTTGTACTGAAAATTGCATCATCCCAAAGTGAAAAGCCAACCCACAGACTGGGAAAAAATACTTGCAAATTATGTATCTGATAAAAAACTTGTTCTCAGGCTCCATAAAGAAGTCCTACCACTTAATAATAAAAAGGCAATAATCCAACTAAAAAATGACAAAATATCTGAATAAAGATATTTCCACAAAAATAGACAAATGGCCAAAAGAACATGAAAAGATGTTTAACACTTTTAGGTAGTAGTAAATGCAAACCTCAGCCATAATGAGATAGCCCTTTCCACACACTAGGATGTCAAGAATAAACAAAGACAGACAGTAACCAGTTTTAGTGAGGTGGTGGAGAAATTGGAGTTCTCATAAACTGCTGGTAGTAATGTAATATCATACAAACACTTTGGAAAACAATGTGGCAGCTCCTCAAAAGATTAATCATATGATAACAATAATCCAGCAATTCTAATCTTAGGCATCTACCCAAGGGAAATTAAATATATATTCACACAAACTTGTACACCACTGTTATTAGCAGCATTATTCATAATAGCTGAAATGGTGAAACAATCTACATGTCGATCAACTGATGAATGGTTAACTTATATATTCATAAAATGGAATTTTATTCATCAACAAGAAGGAAAGAAATACCGATACTTGCCACAACATGGATGAAACTTATGCTAAGAACATTATGCTAAATGAAAGAAACAGGTTAAAAAAGAAAACATACTATATAATTCCTTTTATATGAAATGTCTGAGAAAACTAATCTATAGTGAAAGAAAGTAGATTTGGGTCCCCTGGTTAGCTCAGTCATTTCAGCCTCTGACTCTAGATTTCAGCTCAGGTCATGATCTCAAGGTCATGGGATCAAGACCCATTGGGCTCTGCAGTCAGCTTGGAGTCTTCTTAAGAGTCTCTCTTTCTCCTCCTGCCCCTCCCCACTGCTCCCAAATGAAAGCTCTCTCACTCAAAAAAAAAAAAAAAATTAGTATTTGACTAGGACTACTGGTGATGGTGCTGGATAGAAACAAGAAGTGACCTAAGTGACCTGAGTGGTTATGAAGTTTCTTTTTAGAGTGACAAAGATGTAAAATTAGATATTACTGATTTTTTTCCCAGCCTCTATACTAAAAAACATTAAATTATATACTTTACTTTTATTATTTTATATTATTATGTTTATTAGCCAGCATATAGTATATCATTAGTTTTTGATGTAGTGTTCAACAATTCATTAGTTGCATATAACACCCAGTGCTCATCACCACACATGCCCTCCTTAATACCCATCACTCAGCTACCCCCCAACCCTCCACCCCCCTCAGTTCTGTAACCCTCAGTTTGGTACCCAGTTCAGAGTCTCTCATGGTTGGTTTTTCTCTCATTTCTTCCCCTTCGGTTTTCCCTCCCTTCCCCTGTGGTCCTCCGTACTATTCCTTATGTTCCACATATGAGTGAAACCATATGATAATCGTCTTTCTCTGCTTGACTTATTTCACTTAGCATAATCCCCTGTAGCCCCATTCATGTCGATTCAAATGGTGGGTATTCCTTGTTTCTGATGGCTGAGTAATATTCCATTGTATATATGGACCACATCTTTATCCATTCATCTGTTGAAGGGCATCTTGATTCCTTCCACAGTTTGGCTATTGTGGATATTGCTGCTATAAACATTGGAGTGCGTGCCCCTTCTTTTCACTACATCTGTATCTTTGGGGTAAATCTAGTAGTGCAATTGCTGGGTCATACGGTAGCTCTATTTTTAATGTCTTGAGGAACCTCCATACTGTTTCCCAGAGTGGCTGCACCAGCTTGAATTCCCACCAACATTGTATGAGAGTTCTGCTTTCTCCACATCCTTGCCAACACTTTTTGCTTCCTGTCTTGTTAATTTTAGCCATTCTAACTGGTATAATGTGATATCTCATTGTGGTTTTGATTTGTATTTCCCTGGTAGTAAGCGAAGTGGAACATTTTTTTCGTTTGTCTGTTAGACATTTGTATGTCTTCTCTGGAGAAATATCTCTTCATGTCTTCTGCCCATTTCTTGACTGGATTATTTATTTTTGAGAAGTTCTTTATAGATCTTGAATACCAGCCCTTTATCTATAATGTCATTTACAAATATCTTTTCTCATTCTGTGGGTTGCCTCTTAGTTTTGTTGACTGTTTCCTTTGGTTTGCAGAAGGTTTTTATCTTGATGAAGTCCCAGAAGTTCATTTTTGCTTTTGTTTCCCTTGCCTTTGGAGATGTGTCTTGAAAGAAATTTTTATGGCCAGTGTTAAAGAGGTTACTGCCTATGTTCTCCTCATAGTTCTCCCATTATCCTTCTGTGGCCCTAACACCATGGATCACTTTATGTGTGATCTTAATCCTTTGCTCAATCTTGCCTGCACTGACACCCATACTCTAGGGCTCCTCGTTGTTGCCAATAGTGGTTTCATCTGTGTCTTAAACTTCCTCCTCTTTATGGTCTCCTATGTGGTCATTCTGCATTCCCTAAGGAACCACAGCTTGGAGGCAAGGCGCAAAGCCCTTTCCACCTGTGTCACCCATATCAAGTGGTCTCCCTATGCTTTGTGTCCTGTATATTTGTGTACATGAGACCCGCAGTTGCTTTATCTATTGACAAAGCAGTTGCATTGTTCTGTACTATCACAACACCTGTGTTAAATCCTTTAATACATACTTGGAGAAATGACCAGATGAAAAATGCCATTAGGAAATTGTGTAGTAAGAAAGCTATTTTAGGTGACAAATAAATGTGCCTGGACCTCCATATTGATTCAACTCAAGCAAAGAGAATCCACTGAGAATGGATACTTCAGCAGACTGAAACTCAGACACATTACAGCCCAAAAAAACTACATGAGTTTTCTAATTTATAAAGACAGAATAATCATGGAAGAAACATAAAATTTAATCAAGCCAAATTTCTTGGTATAGGTTCACTAAGAAGAGATTCTTCATTTAATGTTGTAGCTGGGGAACTGAGAAAAAGCTAAAAGTTTGTGCACTTGGTGGCTAAAGCATGAGCCAAAAGGTGGCCCACAGTAATCAGCTTAGAAATGCAAAACCTCTGTGGTTTAATGGAAAGGGAGAGATTTAAAGGCATGGGGAGATTGGAATGTTAGAATGGATTTGTCATTTAAGAGCTACATAACCACCCTTGGAGGATCCGGAAGACATACCTTTCATATGACCCTGAGAAATAAATTTGTCAGCCTAGTCCCAGTATCCTTGAAAACTTCTGTGATCACTGTTTTCTGTAGATCAGAACTTTAGTATCCCTAAACTACGAAATCTCAAAGCAGTGGGAGGTATTTGATCCCAGATAATAGTGGCCAAGTGGTAGCACTCAACAAACTTCCAGGCAATGTGGGCGTGCTTCCCATAAAGGACAGAGGATTCAAAACAGCAATCAGAATAATCAAAACAAGCAGAATTAGAATGTTGGCTAGTTTATGACAATTTCCTAGAATTCAAATAGAGATGAAGTCTATTCAAGTCTTAGTTATCTGGGTTTGTAAAAAAAAAAATCTAGGTTAAATAAAAGAAGTCTAACTTAATCATAAAAGCAGAGATTCATGGCCTCGCAATCAATTCCCAGACTCGAACCAGTTTATAGACTCCAAATTCCTTGATTTGGAAGGAACTCCTGAGGAAGGACCCTGGGACCTTGCTAAAAAAAAAAAAAAACAAAAACAAACAAAAAAACAAAAAACAAAAAACAAAAAACAAAACAAAACAAAACAAAACAAAAAACAACTTAAAATAATCTTTCCATCAGCTTTCCCCAAAAGAGGCCTATGGCCTTTTATCAGTCAAATTGTGCATTGGAGGAAAGAAAATAAGCAGACCTTTCAGGAACTCCTGGACACTGGCATTGACCTGAAATTGATTCCAGAAAACCCAAAACAACACGGTGATCCACCAGTCAGAGCAGCAGTTTACAGATGACAAGTTGTCACTGGAATCTTAGCTCAGGCCTATTTTGCATTAGGGCCAACGGGTCACAGAACTCATCCTATGGTTACTTCCCCAGTTCCAAAATGCATAATCTGAATACACATACTTTGCACCAAGCAGAATCCCCACATTGGTTCCCCAGCATGTGGACTGAGGGGTATTATGGTGAAAAGCCAAGTGGAAGCCCCTAGACCTGCTTCTACTTATGGAAAAAGTAAACCAAAAACAACACAGCATTCCTGGAGGAATTACAGAGATTGGAGCCACCATCAAGGGCTTGGAAGATGCAGAGGTGGTGATTCCCACAACATACACAGTTGCCTCACTTATTTGGCCTGTGCAGGAGTTAGATGGATTTTGAAGAATGACTGGATACTTACAAGCTTAACCAGGTGGAGACCCCACTAAATTACACCTGCTCTACCAGATGGGGTTTCCTTGCTTGAACAAATTAAAAGATCACGTGAGACTGGTATGCAGCAAGTGATTTCACAACTGCTTCTTATCTCCCTGTCAGTTAGGACCATCAGAGGCAGTTTAATTTCAGCTTACAAGGCCAGCAATATGCCTTCCCAGCCCTACCTCACGGTGTGTCAACTCTACAGCACAATGTCATAATGTAGTTCTTAGGGACCTCGACTGCCTTGCATTCTACAGGATGTCTGTACTGGTCCAACCGATTGATGACATTATGCTGGCTGGATCTAGCGATCTAGGCGTAACTACTCTAGATTTTTTGGTAAGACATTTCTGCATCAGAGGATGGAAAATAAATATCATTAATATTCAGCGGACTGAAACTCAGTGAATTTTCCAGTGGCCCGGAGTATAGACCACATCAAGATATCCCTTTTGAAGGAAAAATACAGTAGGATAAAAACAGAGAGGCAGACAAACCATAAGACACACCTAACTGTAGAGAACAGACTGAGGGTTGCTGAAAGGGAGGTAGGTAGGGTGATGGGGTAACTGGGTGATGGATGTTAAGGAGGACACTTGATGTAATGAGCACTGAATGTTATACGCAACTGATGAACCACTAAATTCTACCCCAAAATTAATAATACACTATATGTGAACTAACTTGAAATGAAATAAAACAAAACAAAAGATATCCCTTTTAAGGCAAAGGATATCTTGGTCCATCTAGTCCCTCCAGCACCAAAAAGATACACGATACCCAGCAGCCCCTTTGGGTTGGGGAAGCAATGTGTTCTTCCTTTGGGTGTTTTACTCTGGCCTATTTACCAAGTAACCCAAAAAGCTGCTAGTTTGGTGGATCTCAGGGGAAAAAAAAGAGGCTCTGCCACAGGTCCAGGCTGAGGTACAAGCTTCTATTTCACAAGGGTGTTATGATTTGACACGTCCTATGGTGCTTCATGTACCAGTGGAAGAAACGGGTGCTGCTGGAGTCTTTGGCGGTCCTCTATATATGAACTGCAGTGCAGGCCCTCAAGATTTTGGAGCAAAGTCCTACATCCTCTACAGATAACTACTCTCCTTTTGAGAAATGGCTCTTGGCTTACAATTGGGTCTTAGTAGAGACTAAACATTAAACCATGGGCCACCAATTTTTGTGAACCAGAGCTGCTCATCACGAACTTGGTGTTTTCTGACCCATAGAGCCATTAAGTTGCGTGTGCAAAGCCACACTCCATTATCAAGTAGAAATGTCATCTGTTATAGACAGTTTTGCTTTCCATGGTTTCGTTTACCTGAAGTTCAGAAGCAGATGATCCTCCTTCTGACATATTATGAGAAGGTCAGTGGTAGCCTAGTGCTACAACACAATGTCTGTGCCATTCACATCATGTCATCTCATCACGACAGCATCTTATCATCTCACATCATGACAGGAGAAGGATGAGTACAGTACACTCAGGTATTTTGAGAGAGAGAGAGAACATATTCAGATAACTTCTGTTACACTTTATTGTTGTAATTTTTCTATTTTATTATAACTGTCATTAATTTCTTACTGTGACTATTTTATAAACTAACCTTGATCATAGGTATGTATGTATAGAAGAAACATAGTATATATAGGGGTTTAGTACTATCTATAGTTTCAGACAGCAAGGAGGTCATGAAACACATCACTCTCCCCACATAAGGAGGGAATCTCTGTACAGGAGATCTGACCCAAGCAGGAACTGAACATTTAGTTAAATGAAGAAGTACCCAAATGCTCATGGTCCCCACTTTCGCTACCATGCCTTCTCTCCCCCAACCTGCACCCAAGGCCTTGTGGGGGGTTCACTATGATCAATTGACAGAAGAAGAAAAGTTTTGGGCCTGCTATACAGAAAATTCTGCAGTGATGTGTGGATACAGGTCAATGTGAATAGATGTAGCACTACAGCCCCATTCTGGAAAATCCTTGAAGTTCAGTGTTGAAGGGAAATTCCTTCAATGGGTAATACTTTATGCAATGCACCTGGTGTTCATTTTCTTGGATGAAGAAATGGCCGGGTGTACAATGTATACTAATTCATGGGTTTTGACCAATGGTTTGGCTGCACAAAGATATATTTGCCCCTTATGAATGCTCACCAAGGAGTGACCAACAGAGGAAAACTTTAATAATCAAATATATAGGATGACATATTTTGTCCATAAAGTTTGCCTTATTCCTAGACACTCCTATCTCACTTGATGGGCTCATGAGCTGCCATCATCCATGGACTTGGAGAATTTTTTGTCCACCATTAAAGTATTGCATACAGCATTGCCTCTAATCAATGATTTCACTTCACAGCAAATGAAGTGCCACAATGAGTCCATGCTCATGGAATTCACTGGTCTTACCCTGTTTCACACTATCATGAAGCAATTGGCCTGACAAAATGTTGGAATGACTTTTGCAGAATTAGTTATAGTACATGCTAAGTAGCAATACCTTCCAGGATTGGAGTAAGTCTTCAGTTCTCTGGAAGGCCATATACGCTCTGAATCAGCATCCGTTACATGTTGCTGTCCCTCCCATAGTCAGGTCCTATCATCAAAGGATGGAAATGGGAGAGGCACCACTCATATTGTCCTTCCTTAATGAACCCTAGCAAAACATTTCCTTCCTGGGTTCCCATTAACTTATGCTCTTCTTGCTTCTAAGTATTCCTTCCAAAGGTAGAAATTCTTCCAGAACATGACACAACAAGATTCTACTAAACAGGGCTATGACTGCTGCCTGACCACTTTGGGCAGCTCATGTCTTTGAATCAATAGGCAAATAAATAAGTTTTTGTGCTGGCTGGGGTGATTGATCCTGCCAACCAAGGAGAAATTGGACTACTACTCCACAATGGTGATAAGGAAGAGTGTATCTAGAATACAGGAGATCCCATAGGACCACCGTTAGTATCACCATGCTGTGTGATTAAGGTTAATGAAAAACTACAACAACCCGATCCAGGCAGAACTACTAACGTCCCAGACCGTTTAGTAATGAAACTCTGTGTCACCCCACCAGTTCAAGAACCATGACCAACATTAGTGCTTGCTGAAGCACATTGAATACAGAATGAGGAACAGAAGAAAATAATTATAAATTATTACTGTTACAAAAATGAAGACTGTAATGATTGTATTTACTCCTTATATTATGAATATGTTTGTGTGTAAATATATGTAAAACAAATATCTTTGTTTTGTTCCCTTTCTTATTACCTTATCATGTAACAGAAGATATATTGGCTTTCTGTCATAGCATGCTAGTATTTTTATTTTCCATCATAGTATTTAACTAACTGAATATCAAGGAAAAAGTAAAAATCACCCTCCAAAATTGCCTTCCCTTCTTGTAGAGGTTTTAGTGCATTTTCAGTTGTATGCAGGATAGTTGTATGATGTTAGGTGCAATTATGACCTTCTGTTGTCTTTGTTTTTCTTTAAAGATTTTATTTATTTATTTGACAGAGGGATAGAAAGCACAGTATGCAGAGAGGCAGGCAGAGGGAGAGGGAGAAGCAGGCGCCCCACTGAGCAGAGAGCCCAAGGCAGGTCTCAATCCCAGGACACTGGGATCATGACCCGAGCCAAAGTCAGACACTTAACTGACCGAGCCACACAGGCTCCCCATGATGTCTTTCCTTGGAGATTAAGTATGGTTTAAGGAGATGTGTATAGATGATAGGTGGATAAATAATGAACTTGTACTGATTAATTTTCTGTGTTAACTTGCCTAGACCACAGGGTGCTCATATATTGGTTTGACTATTGCTTTGGGTTGTGATTCTGAGATTTTTCCAGATGATGGTAATTTTTGAATTGATAGCCTGATAAAGTAGTTTGCTCTCACTAAAGTGGGGTCCTCATCCAACCCATTAAAGGCCTGAAAATTACAAAAGCCTAAGCTCCCCTCAGTAAGAGGGAAATCTCCTGCCTGAGAGCCTTTAAATTGAACTATTAGGTCTTCTTGTCTCATGGCTTGCACACGGACACATGAGCTCTTCCTGACGCTACAGCAGCCTCCTCCCGACGGACCTGAACTGAGACATCAAGTCTTACTGGTTTATAGCAGTTTCTGGTCTTTAGACTCAAAGTGGGACATAGACTGTGCAGATTTTGTGGTATGCATACAATGGAATATTTTTCAGCATTGAAAAAGAAGGAACGCTGCTGACCCATGCTACAAGACAGATAAACTTTGATGGCATATTAAAGTAAATAAGCTGTTACTTCTATTAAATTTTATATTTTATAACAGGTTTACATTTACAGGGAAACTGTGGAAATGATACAGTGTTCCAATATGCTCTGCACTCAGTTTCCCCTGTTACCATCTTCCATAGTATGGTACAACTGTCACAACTAATTCACTTCACGTGAACTTTCAGATAACTTTGATTTTAACTAATGCCATTTTTCTTCTCCAGAATCTCATCCAGTTGTCACGTCTTCTTCAGCACCTCCAGACAGTGACAGTTTCTCTGAATGTTCTTTTATTTATTTATTTCAACTTTGATTAACATACAAGATTAGATTAGTTTCATGTGGCTAAAATAATGATTCAACAATTCTAAGGATGCCTGGGGTGGCTCAATAGGTTAAGTGTCTGCCTTCAGCCCAGCTCATGGTCCCAGGGTCCTGGAATGAGCCTGGCAAGGGGCTCTCTGCTCAGCGGGGAGCCTGCTTCTCCCTCTGCCTCTGCTCCACCTACCTGCTGTGCTCTCTCTATATCTCTCCCTCTGTCTCTCTCTCTGGCAAATAAATAAATAAATAAAATCAAAAAAAATTTTATAATGCAATTCTATAGTATACTCAGTGCCCATCATGATAAGTGTACTCTTAACTTTTCTTGTCTGTTTGTTTTTTAAGTAATTTATTTATTTGAGAGAGAGAGATTGCAAGCTGGAGGAGGATAGAGGGAGAGAGAGGCAGAGAAGCAGACTCCCTGCTGAGTGTGGAGCGCCATGAAGGGCTCAATCCCAGGACCCTGAGATCATGACCTGACCCTAAAACAAGAGTCGGAGGCTTAATCAACTGAACAAAGCAGGCACCCCTGAAATTTTGTTGTTTTTGATGAACTTGACAGTTGAGCAGAACTAGACATTTTATATAAAAACCTTCATTTAGGGTTTGTCTGATTATTTTACTCAGATTAGACTGGGGTCATGTGTTATTGGGAGAAAGGTCACAGAGGCAAAGTGCCATTTGCATCACATCATGCCAGGGGGTACGTACTTTCAATGTGACTTATCAACATTGATGTTAACCTTGATCACCCGGTTGAGGTACTTTTTGCAACATTTCTCCTCTGTAAATTTACTTCCTCTGCCCCATTTCACAGTGAGACTTTTGGAAGGAACTCACTTGTGTACAGGCCACAAATAAGAGATAGAGTGTTATCCTATAACCTTTGAGAACAGAGTACCTAAAAAATCATTATGAATTCTTTTTTTACAGGAGATTTATCTATTATTCCCTATTTCTTATTTGTTTATATCATTATGAACTTGTGGAATTTTTATACCATGAGTTCTATTTTAATTCAGTGTCATTTGTTTTGTCGCTCAAATCTTTTCCAAATTTTAGCCCTGGAGGCTCTTTCCGTTGGCTCTTGTGTCCCTTTGGCATATTCTCATCACAGTTAGAGTGTATTTGTGTGTGTGTGTGTGTGTGTGTGTGTGTGTGTCTATTAACACTTCTTTACCTTCTAGAATTACAGTATGTTCCAGTTCATCTCCTACATTCCCTGCCACAGACCTAAAATCAGCCATTTCTTTAAGAAATCCTAATTCATTTTCTTTGATAATGATATCAGGAACCACGTCCTGGCCACTAGATAACTAGATAATCACAGGCTTTTTAATTATTATTCTAGTCAAAATACATGATTTATGGCCCAAATAAACCCCTTGCAAGAACTGATCACCTTTTTCCCCATAATCTAATAATACATATTAAAGATTAAGTTCTTTCTCAAATCTAGCTAATGCTTCTTCATTAAAAGTGAAGGGACACTTTAGGGAATGACCTTCCCCAGACTCCTGTATTTGCATCATCCATGTTTAAATACTCCTGCAGGGAAGGCAAAAGAGAAACATTTCTCAGTCAATGTTCTATGAGAGGGTGGGTTTCAGAAAGTGTGGGATGAATCCGGGACAAACTTTGTATCCTGGCCTGCAGACGGGAACCTGAGCTTCAGGGACATCAAAAGAGATCACACAGAATGTTAGAAACACAATTTTTTTTTAATTCTCATTTGAGTAAAGTGTGGCTAAATTACCTTGAGACGAAAACAGGACTACTGAACATCCTATCCTTTGCAAAAGCTCTTATCTAAACTGGTAAGATTTGTGTTGGGGATTAACATAACTGTATTTAATACTCCGAGAAAATTTATCTGATCAATGCCACAGTGTGCATCCAACCTAAAAGACATCTGAGGAAAGATAGAAATTTTAGGTAATTTTCTAGAAGAGCTTTGCAATCAAAACTGGGAAGACGGAATAAGAGAAATGCACAGCAGTTCCAGGTGGAGAGAGGAGCAAATTGAAATAATATCTAAGAAGCAGGCTCCCCGCTGAGTAGGGAACCTGATACGGGGCTTGATCCTAGGACCCTGGGTTCATGACCTGAGCCAAAGGCAGATGCTTATCCAGCTGAGCCCCCCAGGCACCCAAGGCATGTATATTTTGGTTAACTTTTTAAAAACTCAGCTTAGTCTCATTATTCTTTTCTATTGTCTTTTTAGGGTCTATTTATTTCTGCTCTGATCTTTGTTATTTCCTTCTTTGTACTAACTTTGGGCATAGCTGATTCTTCTTTTTCTAGTTCCTTGAGGTGTGAAGTTAGGTTGTTTATTTCTGGTTTCACAGTTCAAAGTTGTCTCTTCTGGTGTTGTATATAGGTAGATGCAGTTTCTTTAATATACTGTGGCTCGTGTGTCTGGGTGGGGGTGTGTATGTGTGTATGTTTGTTCTGGATCCCTATAGTTCTTCAGGGTAACACATTTTAGTAGGGCCATTATCAACAGCTTCTCCCTTCCTTCCTTTGTTGTCAGATTCTCTCTCCAAGCGATTCCACAGTCTTGCTCTCTCCCAAACTCAATGCCTGCTCAGTACTGCCACTTCAAGTAAGGAGTACTTTCCAAATCTTTTCTATTTGATTCTGCTATTTGCAGCCCTCAGACCCTCCTGGTCTCAGATTGGATCTCTATAGTTCCCACTTCTAGTGCTGCCCTCTACTTTTGGGAATGGAACCTTTCTGTTTTTCTCTTGGGTCTCTTTCCCCCAGGACCCTTTCACCTCTCTGGTTTTCCATGAAGTTTCTGCCAAATGTGCTGGTCTTACATGTGTATTTCCCCCATTCATTCCTACAGTGATGTTTATGTTCTTCTCTGTATTATAGTTATGCTATGGGGGGGTTGTGAGTGTTTTTATTTGCTCTCCTTTCTGTTCCAAATGGTTTAGAGGAGAACATGTGGTGAAAATGACTCTGCATGGCTGTCACTAATTGCTTACTAGCCCTCCATTGAACAGACATATCATAATTTTTATAAATTTCTATACGATCTATTGATAGACTTTTAGGAAGTTTGTAGTGCTGCTATTATAAACAGTTCTGAAAAAAATATATCCAACACTAGGGCTATTGTTGTGTAATTTGTTTTCTAAACCAATAAATTTGAAAATTAAAGAAGATGCTAAGACAACAGGGCTGTCTTGTTGAACCTGGCTGTCCTGGGCAAAATGGACTCTCTACCTTGCACAGTCCATAAATTCCTAACAATAGAAGGAAAGTATTGAATGTTATGTGCCTATACAATTTACTGCCAAATTGCCCTCCAATAAATTTCACCAATTTACAATTGCAGAAATGGTTTGTGATAGTGTCTTTTTTTTTTTAAGATTTTATTTATTTATTTGACACAGAGAGAGACAGCCAGTGAGAGAGGGAACACAAGCAGGGGGAGTGGGAGAGGAAGAAGCAGGCTCCCAGCGGAGGAGCCTGATGTGGGGCTCGATCCCAGAACGCTGGGATCACGCCCTGAGCCAAAGGCAGACGCTTAACCACTGTGCCACCCAGGCGCCCCTTTGATGGTGTCTTTAGCCCACATACTCACCAATGCTGAGTAACATACAAACTTTAGAAAATTTTAATAAATATGATAAAAAGTTTTCATTATCTAAAAGAATGTATATTTAAATGTGAGTCACATTGCTATTAGGTTTATTTGCCATTTACACTTTCCTTGCTCTGAATTATTTTATATTTTTTGAGCATTCCTATTATGTTTTTCTGTTTCTTTATTGATTTATAGGAGCTTTTTGTAGAAGAAGGAAATTAGTTTTTTATGTGTTAGGTATTGCTAAATCTTCTAGTTTGTCATTTTGTTGTTGTTGTTATTACTGAGAAAATGCTGTTATGTTTATCGAACCCCATTGCCTTTTTTCTCCTGAGCACACATTTGAACCACATTTTTTGGCCTCCTCTGATGTTAGATCGGGCCATGGAATATGGGTAGAAGTGAAATACACTACTTCCAGGCTTGGCTTTCAACCTTCTTGCCTAATTCTTCACATTCTTTTTCTCATCTATGGCCAGATACAAAAGAAACTAATGGAGGATTCTGAGGCTGTGGGTTGGTGAAGGTACCAAATAAAAGGAACTGGGTTCATGATGTCCAAGATGTTGAAAAAGCAATAACAGGCCCCAANGTAACAGGCCCCCAATGGAGTCACTAGTGCTAAGCCCCATGTCAGCAAACCAAGACTTAATACCCCTAACCTAATTCAGCTTCAACCTCTTCCAGGATGTAACCTCTAACCAGTGAGCCTGGAATTACCCATTCAGCACTAGTGAGATAATCTACCCAGTAGACCCCCCTCCCATTCCCCTTAGGAGGCTGACCTTGCCTGAAACAATGCATTCTTTGCTAATAATTTCCTTTTTCTGCCCCTTTCCACCTTTTTTTAAGATTTAATATATTNAAGATTTAATATATTTATTTCAGAGGGAGAGCGAGAGAGCATGAGTGGGCTGACGGGCAGAGGGAGACTGAGAAGCAGACTCCCTGCTGAGCAGGGAGCCTGACGTGGGGCTTGATCCCAGGACCTGGGGATCATGATTAACCAGCTGAGCCATCCAGGTGCCCCTGCCCCTTTCCACCTTCGAAAACCTTTCCTTTCCTACAGCTCAGCAGAGCTCTTTCCTATTGCTAGATGGGATGCTTCACAATTCATGAATCATTGAATAAAGCCGATTTGATCTTTAAATTTACTCAGGTGGATTTTTGTTTTTTAATAATGGTGAACAGCACATACCTTTCTACCTGCACCATATGGTGATTTGAGCAAGACATGAACACTGATGATCCACTGATGGATATTCACTTTCCCTTAGTTAATGGTATTTTTTTGTCTTGGAGATGTTTTGCATTTCATAAATCAAATTATTAGTCTCTCTTCCTTCCTGGTTTCTGCATCAGACTTGAAAAGGCTCTCTGAAAGTCCTATTGTCAGATTGTCAGTTTCCATTTCCACCAATAATATACAGTAGTGCTAACTCCCTATAGCCTTACCGGAATTAGGCCTCTTTAATTTTTTCAGTTGTTAAAAAAAAAAAAAAGAAATCTCATTCATTTGATTACCAGTGAGTCTGNGAAATCTCATTTATTTGATTACCAGTGAGTCTGGGATTCTTTATATATGTTTAAGGGTCATTGTATTTCTGCCATAAATTGCTTGTTAATATCTTCTCTCTCTCACCTGATTGATTTTACTGATCTTTTCATTGATATAAAATCTTTATATAAATTAAAGATTATACCAGTTATCTATTGTTATATAATAAACTATTCCACAATTTAGTGGAATATCTTTTCCTGAAAAATTTTTTTTTTGGTTTTTTCAATGTTTTCAGTGTTGTGTTTTTTTTTTGTTACACAGATATGTTAAATTTTTATGTAATAAAATATGTTGGTTTTTATGTTTCAAAAAAAAAAATATCTAACTGTTCCAGGAAATGCTCCAAGGAGATAATGATTTTACTTTGAATGAAGTAGGCTTCCCTTTTCAGTGGTAACTGCATATTGAACAGGACCGAATACTATTGGATTGTATCAATAGGAAATTCTCTTAATTCTTTCATTCACTTTATGAATACTTATTAAATATGTACTTTTTTCTAGATGTTAAATTCAGCAGTGACCAGAAAAAAATTACCTTCCTTATGTTGCTTCATTTGAACGTATGCCACTTTTATATCTATTATTATGTGAACTATACAAGTATCTGTCTATATTTCTATCAGGTAGATAGATAGATGATAGATAGATTGACAGATGGATCGATCAATACATAGATTGATATCTTTTTATTATACTTCACTGTTAAAAACCACAGACAAGTTTTCATTCCTGTTTGCTGAGGATTTGGATAAAGAGCATATCTGGCAAACTCCTAAGAGTGCAGGGGAACCTGTGTGATTGACAGTGTGGTTGGGGCATGATGTGGTAAAGAACCTTGAGTCCAGAACTGCCTCTACAGTTACTCACCCTTTTACCCAGACATTTAAATCTTACTCTGGCTCTGGGAATCCTGCTGTCCCTGAAGCCTATGTCAGAAGACAGCTGTTATGAACCAGTAATATGCCAAAGTGATTAATCAACCATCTACTAAGAGAAGGTTTTTATTTATTTATTTTTAAAGATTTTATTTATTTGTTTGACAGGGAGAGAGACAGCCAGAGAGAGAGGGAACGCAGGCAGGGGGAGTGGGAGAGGAAGAAGCAGGCTCCCAGCAGAGGAGCCTGATGTGGGGCTCGATCCCAGGACTCTGGGATCACACCCTGAGCCGAAGGCAGATGCTTAACACTGAGCCACCCAGGCACCCCAAGAGAAGTTTTTTAAAACTTTTATTTTTAATGCAGCGTGATTATGAGATATTTTCAACTACCAAAAGGAATATTTTAAAAGGCAGGTCATCCTCCTAACTTTGATTCCAAGAAAGCAATTTCTCCACCCTGAGGCCACAAATATGTGATTTTGGTACTAACTTAAATACAATTAGTTGATATGAGTCCACGTGTGTGTGTGTGTGATATTTTATTCTGCTGTTAATGAATATATCACCATCCTCTGCACTGAGTGCTGAACTCTATCACTTTTCAACATAATTTAGAAACCATTGCCTATATACCCACTTCCTTTTTATTGATGATTGCATAAAATACCATCCCTGATTCATTTAGTTTCCTTCCAATGGCATTGAAGTGATTTCTTACCTTTTGCCAACATGGAAAGGACTGCTGTGATTGTCTTTGTGCCTGTGAGTGAGATTACTTATAGCAAATGGAAACATTAGACCTGAGTCTAAGTGCCATTGAAATATCATCAATGCTTAAAATCACTCCCTGAGAAATTGCACCCCCTTAAACTCCTACCAAAAATGTGTGGGATCAACCATTTCCCACATCATTTTCAGCAGTTTGTTAAGATACATTTATCAATGGGGCACCTGGGTGGTTCAGTAGGTTCCGTATCTTCCTTTGGCTCAGGTCATGATCCAGGCTTAAAATAACATGAAATTTGAAAAAATATTTTGCTTTATGTCAAATGTTCTCTATTTATGTTTATTTAGTCTGAGTATCTTCTTGTGTTTTAAAAAATACACTGAAAGACCCATTAAAACAAGGCAAAGAACACTTTCAAAAGTACAAAGTTTTATAGAAAACGAATTTAAAACTACAAACAAGGGGCGCCTGGTGGCGCAGTTGTTGGGCGTCTGCCTTCGGCTCAGGGCGTGATCCTGGCGTTTCAGGATCAAGCCCCACATCAGGCTCGTCCACTGGGAGCCTGCTTTTTCCTCTCCCACTCCCCCTGCTTGTGTTCCCTCTTTCTCTGGCTGTCTCTGTCTAATAAATAAATAAATAAATCTTTTAAAAAATAAAAAAATAAAACTACAAACAAGTAGAAACTATTGAGAGTTAAAGTAACAGTAATTAAAGAGTCAAACTAACAGATTAAAATAAATTTCACGATAGGCTGAACCAACTGAATGAATGCTCACTGCGAAAATATTGTTTGTTTCTCCCTTCTCTCTCTCTCACTCTCTCTCTCTCCCAAGTTACATTAAGGGAAACACTATCGGAAGTCTCTACACCATTCCTTAAATGTTCAGAATAGTTACAAGATGATACTTTATAACTGAATTACCAGGTTCAAATAGTGTGATAGGGCATTATGTAAATCATGCATGAATTTCTCTATTTGGCAAAATTCTATCTAATTGGTCCTTGCTGTAAACTAAAGAAAGACATTCAGCTCAGAAAGATACCCTCTTTTTTTTTTTAATTTTATTTTATTATATTGTGTTAATCACCATACCCTCTTATCAAATTCCCTAAATTAATGTTTTTTATGCCTGAAGAATTGGGTACTATTTCATTATCAATATATTTCATTGTTTCCTTAAGCAATCAGGTAAAGAAACTGTGAACAAATATTATTTCCACTTTATTCGCAAGAAAACAACATGGAAGGTAAGGAATAACACACAGGTACGTGGAGCTTCCATGATCAAGCATATGGATTTGACCTCCAAATGGAATATTCATTTCATAATATTTCTTTCTTTGCAGATTAATTATTTCTAACCTGCGCTTTCTCCACTTTGCCTGAAATAATGCAGCAAAATCACAGCGTAACTGAGTTCATACTGCTAGGATTGACCCAAGATCCTATGAAAAAGAAAATGATATTTATAATCTTCTTCATTTTATATATGGGAACCATGGTGGGGAATTTGCTTATTATTGTGACCATCAAGTCCAGCCGGACACTTGGGGGGCCCCATGTACTTTTTCCTATTTTATTTGTCCCTTGCTGATTCCTGCTTCTCAACATCCACAGCCCCCAGACTAATTGTGGATTCACTCTCTGCGCAAAGAATCATAACTTACAATGAGTGCATGACTCAAGTCTTCGCACTACATTTCTTTGGCTGCATGGAGGTCTTTGTGCTCATCCTCATGGCCGTGGATCGCTATGTGGCCATCTGTAAGCCGTTACATTACCCAACCATCATGAGAAGGCAGGTCTGCACCATCCTGATTGTGCTCGCATGGATAGGGTCTTTTATCCATTCTATAGTCGAGGTTGCCCAGGCCTTGAAATTGCCTTTCTGTGGACCCAATCTGATTGATCATTACTGCTGTGATTTGCAGCCCTTACTGAAACTTGCTTGCATGGACACCTATCTGATCAACCTAGAATGGGCGACTAACAGTGGGGCAATCTGCACAAGCAGTTTTGTGATTCTGATGATCTCATACATTGTCATCTTGCATTCCCTGCGAAACCACAGTGCAGAAGGGAGGAAAAAAGCTCTCTCTACTTGCACTTCTCACATCATCGTAGTAGTCTTATTCTTTGGTCCATGCATGTTCATATATACACGCCCCCCAACCACTTTCCCCATGGACAAGATGGTGACGGTGTTTTATACTATTGGGACCCCTTTTCTCAACCCACTCATCTACACACTGAGGAATGCAGAAGTGAAAAATGCCATGAGGAAGCTATGGTGTATCAAAATTACCTTAGAAAGCAAAAGATGAAATGAGGGCTTTGGCTGATTCCTTAATCTGTACAGATATCAAATATGATAGTGTACATCCTGACTTGTCCCATGCACTCTAATATAATGCAGCTGATTTCCTTACTTTTTCTGTACTTCTGTCCTGAAACTAGTAGCTTCTCTCATAATGCCAGTCTGGTTCTTTCTTTTCCTGAGAGCTCAATTCTGACATTGAGGATTATGAAATGATCCACACATGTCAGTCTACCCTCTGGTTTGATAAGGAGAACGATATTCATACATTCATAACTGTTTAGTAAGCATCCATAAATAAAGAATAGCGTGTTCTCTAAGACTTGTAATTCTCTCTACAGCACATTTCAAATAAGGTACCCTGCTTTCTCTTGAACCCATTGACAGCAAATGAACTAACTTTGTGTGTCAAGAAATTCTTTTCATTATATCATTAGTTTATCTTGAAAAAATGTCCATGGTAGTAAACTAAAGGCCAAAAGGTTGTATATATAAATATATGTAATTTTTTTCCTTAAATAATTTTTCTTATGTTTCCTTTGACTATTCAGATAACTGTGGCATTATGTATAGGATTTGTTAAATGTAGTATTACAAAGCACTCATGATACTCAGCTAATTTCTATGATTGGGATATGGGAACTGCAACAAGAGACTTCTACAACTGTACGAGGGAAAGAGGTAAAATAATGTATGGGGTCAAGACTGAAGAAAAATTTAAATACACCATAGGAATGCCTGGGTGGCTCAGTCAGTTGTGTCAGCCTTTGGCTTAACTCAGGATCCCAGGGTCCTGGGATCGAGTACCGCATCGGGCTTTTTGCTCAGCGGGGAGTCTGCTTCTCCCTCTGCCTGCTCTGCCTGCCACTTCCCCTGCTTGTGCTCTCTCTCTCTGTGACAAATAAATAAATAAAATCTTAAAAAATAAATAAATATGCCATAGATTCAATATTTTCTGAGATTGAAGTACATAAAGTAGAATCTTGTTTGAAAGGGAAAAATGTGTATTATTTCATTTACAGTTGGGTTGTATCGATAGAATAAGAGAAAGTATCAGAGGCATTCAGAAATACTCAGGATTTTTGTCTCTAGTAATGGAGTTAGAGAGTACCTACTTTTGCATCAGGAAGCCGCTTTCTTCCTGTTTGTTCTTTCCTAGAGGAGTACTGTGTGTCCACAAGTTAGAATTGCCAGTATAATTCTGAAGGTGATACTGAGCAGAGAAGATTAGCAGCCATGCCTTCAACATGTGCATCCCACGGGTTATATCATGAAATTATGAAATTCATTGATTTCAGAGAGTACAAAAATACTTATTCAAAGGGATACATGTCCCCTAATGTTTATCAGCATGACCTACACTAGCCAAACTGTGGAAACAGCTCAAGTGTCCATTGAATGATGAATGGATAAAGATGTGGTGTACATATATCTATAATGTGCTAATACTCAGCCATCAAAGGAGTGAGATCTTGCCATTTGCAGTGAAAGGATGGAGCTAGAGTGTAATATGCTGCGCAAAAGTAGTAAGTCAGAGAAAGAAAACTACCATATGATTTCACTCACGTAGAATTTAAGAAACAAAAAAATGATTATAGGGGGGCGCCTGGGTGGCACAGCGGTTGAGCGTCTGCCTTCGGCTCAGGGCGTGATTCCGGCGTTATGGGATCGAGCCCCACATCAGGCTCTTCTGCTATGAGCCTGCTTCTTCCTCTCCCACTCCCCCTGCTTGTGTTCCCTCTCTCGCTGGCTGTCTCTATCTCTGTCAAATAAATAAATAAAAATTAAAAAAAAATGATTATAGGGACAAAATGGGGGGGGCACACCAAGAAAGAGACCCTTAACCATAGAGAACACACTAATGGTTACCAGAGGGGAGGGGAGTAGGAGGATGGGTTAATTAGGTGATGAGGATGTAAGAGTGATGAGCACTGGCTATGGTATGTAAGTGCTGAATCACTAAATTATACACCTAGAACTCCTAGTACACTGTACGTGAAGTAACTGGAATTTAAACAGAAACTTTAAAAAAATAAATGATTTCAGTGTATTCAATTGTACCACATCCTTAGTACCTGTGACAAGATTGCATTTCATTTTTCATGCTGTTCCGTTATTTACCTAGAAAACCTTTTCAATACCAATAGTTTCTTCCTGTCAAAGATTATTTTAAAATAAATTCATTAAAATATCATGTTTTCAGTGTTCTTACTACTTTTTGCTTTTGAGGATATTATGATGATAGTGAATGCACTAGTGTCCCAAAGTTGGCCTGTTGACATACAAAAATTAGATAGATGATGATAGATAGATATCGATATATATTTCAGTTGTGTAAATTGATTTTTTGACATACATATAATGTGAAAATTTCACCACAATCTAACTAATTAGCACATTACTATTGTGTGTGTGTTTGTGTGTGTGCGTGTGTGTGTGTGTGCTTGCAAGAAGACTTCATTTAAGATCTATCCTTTTTGCAATTTCAAGTATACATTATGGTGTTGCTAGCTATAGTGGCCATGCTATATATTAGATCTCTAGAACTTATTCATTCTACGTAACAGACACCTTGCAGTCATGGACAAACAGCTCCCTATTTCCCTCAATCCCTGGCCCCTGGTAACCACCTTCTACTCTCTGCTTCTGTGAATTGAACTATACCATTTCCATATATAAGTGAAATCGTGCAATATTTCTCTTTGTGTCTTGCTTGTTCCACTTAACATCAAGTCCTCCAGCTCCATCCATGTTATTGCAAATGGCAGGATTTTCCTCTTTTTAAAGTCTGAATAGTATATGTCTCACGTTTCCTGTATTGATTCATCAGTCAGGGATGAGGTTGTATCCACACCTTGGTTACTGTGAATACTGATGCGATGAACCTAGGAATGAGATAGCCCTTCACAATCATGATTTCCTATCCTTTGGATATATGCCCAACAGTAGGATTGATGAATGGTACTTCTACTTTTCATTTTTTGAGGAACCTCTATACTCTTCTCCATAATAACTGTACCAATTTACACACCCATCAACAATATACATGGGATCACTTTATTCCACATCCTCACCAACATTTCTTATCTCCTGTCTTCTCAATAATAGTCATTCTAACAGACGTGAAGTGATATCTCTCTATGATTTTGGTTTGTATTTCCCTGATGATGAGTGCTGTTGAGTACCCTTTAATGTACCTGTTGGCCATTTGTGTGTCTTTGGAAAATGTCTGTTCAGTCCCTCTGCTTATTTTGTAATCAGAGGAGATGATGGAAATCTCCATAGCTTCTGCTCCAGTTTCCTGTGAACCTGAATCTGCTCTAGAAAATAGAGTCTATTGGGGCACTGGGTGGCACAGCGGTTGAGCCTCTGCCTTCGGCTCAGGGTGTGATCCCGGCATTATGGGATCGAGCTCCACATCAGGCTCCTCTGCTATGAGCCTGCTTCTTCCTCTCCCACTCCCCCTGCTTGTGTTCCCTCTCTCGCTGGCTGTCTCTATCTCTGTCAAATAAAGAAATAAAATCTTAAAAAAAAAAAGAAAATAGAGTCTATTATTTAAAAAGATGTTAAGAAGAAGAGAAAATTGAATAATAGACAAGACCGTCTACCATTTTAGCTCAAGAGAATATAGAAAAGAAGTAAAATAAGTTACAAGGAGGCCAAAAAATAAACTATAATAAGAAAAATTTATTCCCAAAAATTGAACAATCACATTAAAAGCAAATACACTGCACTTGAAAAGCCCAAGTTGGCAGGAGAGACAGAATAATCTTCAGCAAAGAAAAGTAACAGACTAATGATACACACATCAATATGATAAATCCCGGAACAAAGAGACCATGCACTATGCGTAAATGCTGTGACTCAATTTGGATGAAGTTATACAATAGACAACACTAAAGCAGAGTGATAGAAATCAGGACAATAATTTCATCTGATGGAATTAACCGAAGAGGAGCATGACAGAACTTTCGGGATTAATGAACGTATTCTAGATCTTGAATTTGTTAATGGCTATGTGAGCATATACATTTATCAAAACTCATCAAACCATATACTTAAAAGGTCTGCCGTTCATTGTATGTAAAATTTATCTTGGAAAATAATTGTATTACTGAGGAAACACCTTCCCAATATCTCTAACCCCCCCAAAAAAATGCCTATTAAAGTTAGTGATCATTTCCAGAGAAAAAAAGCAGAACAGTGACTGTCATTAAGAATTTCAATCCCATGAGTGGGAGATGTACGATATTTTATTTGCAATGAGTATATCATAGTGACTTTGAATAGCTGTCTTAGACTTCACCAAAATGAAAATCTTTTGTACTGAAAATTATGTCATCAACAAAGTGAAAAGCCAACCCACAGGTTGGGAGAAAATACTTGCAAATCATGTATCTGAAAAAGGAACTTGACTTCAGAGCCTATAAAGAATGCCTACCACTTAATAATAAAAAGACAATAGCCCAACTTAAAATATGACAAAATATCTGAATAAACATATATCCACAAAAATACACAAATGCTCAAAAGAACAGTAAAAGATGTTCGACACCTTTAGATAATAGGAAATGCAAACCTCACCCATAATGAGATATTGCTTTACACCAACTAGGACGTCTAGAATCAAAAAAGACACGCAATAACAAGTTTTAGTGAGGAGGTGGAGAAATAGGAGTTCTCATAAATTTCTGGGGGTAATGTAGAATGGTGCAACGACTTCTTAAAAATCTTTTATTTATTTGTCAGAGAGAGAGCACAAGTAGGGGAAGCAGCAGGCAGAGGGAGAAGCAGGCTCCCCACCGAGCAAGGAGCCTGATGTGGTACTCGATTCCAGGACCCTGGGATCACGACCTGAACTGAAGGCAGATGCTCAACTTACTGAGGTACCCAGGTGTCCCTGGTGCAATGAATTTGGAAAACAATGTGGCAGCTCCTCAAATGGTTAAACATATAATACCAATGACCCAGCAATTCTAATCTTAAGCTCTACCCAAGGGAATGTAAACACATACTCTCACAAAAACTTGTACACCAATGTTCATAGCATCATTATTCATAATAGTTGAAATGGGGGAACAAGCTACATGTCAATAAACTGATGAATGGGTAACATATATTCATAAAATGGAATTTTATTCATCAACATAAAGAAATACTGATACTTGCCACAATGTGGATGAAACATGCAAGAACATTATGCTAAATGAAAGCTACAAGTTACAAAATATAACATGCTGTATAATTCCTTTTCTACTGTGAAAGAAACTAGATTATGGGGTGCCTGGATGGCTCAGTTGGTTAAGCATGCAACTCTTGATTTCTGCTCTGGTCATTATCTCAGGGACATGGTATCAGGCCCTGTGTGTGGCTCTGTGCTCAGCATGGAGTTGGCTTGAGATTCCTTCTTGCCCTCTATACCCTTCCCTCCATTCTACACAACCCCATCCCATCCCTTCCCTCCTGGCTCTATGCATATACACACTCTCTCTCAAAAAAAACAAAACAAAAAAAAAAAAAACAAAAAAAAAAAAACGGAGATTAACATTTGCCTATGACTGCTAGTGAGGATGATGAAGAGATATAAGTGACTGCAAATGGGTATGGAAATTCTTTTTAAGGTGGCAAAATGTTTAAAATTAGATAGTCTTGATTGTTTCACAATGTTCCATACTAAAAATCATTACATTGTATACTTTAAATAAATGAATTTTTTAGTACGTGTATTATATACACAATAAAGCTCTTAAAAACAGATAAATGTTAAATCTTGTGATGATTTGTACAGAATAAAAGTCCATAGAACAACTATAGTTGAAAATTGATTTCCCATGAATAAAAGATTTGTAAATATGTATTAAAATCAGTGCATAACAGTGACTTTGGATCTCTATTTTGATTAAAATACAACATAGTGTCTATAGTTAATAACACTATAATCCTTATTTGAAAATTAATGTTATATGCTAATTATATGTCAGTAAAAAAAAAAACAAAAACAAAAACAAAAAAACAGTGGACTCTATCTCTCCATGCTTTTATCTGGGCTAAACTTGTGACACATCTCACATGTAACCTTTAACCACATGAACAGAAGGTGGTAAAAGTGATGTTGTATAATCCCTAAAGGTTGGCTTGAGAGGCCTTGAAGCTTTTGTTTTTGAGAAATCACCACTGCCCTGAAACAACTGTGGTGGGGTACGGCCCAGTCTACACTCCTGAATAATGAACAAGAGCAAATAAATATTATCCATTTGTGACTTTCCTCCACAATACTTTTTCTTGTATTTCTTTGCACTTAAATCTTGACTACCAAGAGATGTTAGTTCTACTGAAGTTCTGACATCCCTGAGAAGGTAAAAGCTGACAGGATTTATTATTCTCAAAGACCAAGAAGCAGGATATCTGAAATATATTCATATTTCTACCAATGACTATACATTTATTCCTGTTCACAAAAGGTCGTCAGGGTCAATCCCAATCAGAGGAGCTCAGAGAGTCTACTCTTGGTTCCCTGGAAAGAGATCATTTCTTTCATTAGAACCTAGACTTTCCCCAGTTTCATTAAGGGTGAGTCTGGTTTATACCTTTTATTTCATGGACATATGATCACAGGACTGGGGGCCAAGCTCTGGAGTTTTATAGTTTTTGTAGTTTTACAACCTTTCTGTTACAAGATGACAGGTAGGACTTTGATTAGAGCCCTCACTGATGAAAACAAATGGCAACCTTCTCATTTTCCAGATGGATAAACTAGTTTCTTTCACAGTGGAAAACAATAAAAATGTGTCTCCCTCTGTCTTCCAACCAGTGGTTATACTTCTGTCCCTGGGAGAAGCAGGGACATTTTTAAACGTGTTCTCTTGCACTGCTCACTTTAATATGTGAATAGTTTTCATGTTCCTCCATATGTCATCCCCTTTTTCATTCAAACATATCCAGGAGAAAAACATTTGTCACATGTCAGAGTCTCTAGAATTTTGCCATGTTTATAACAACTCAGTGGGAAAGCCTCATTTGACAGTGTTTCAATATATCCATAGCTTTCATAATGACCATTTTTTTGAGGTATAATGCACCTTCATCACTTTATTCAAATCTTCAAAATAGCCTTTATTTTACATTTTAGTATTAAAAAATTGACCAGCGAAGAGCCCCAGAGTATAGAGAGAGAGAGACAATGCCGAACTTTCATAACTGTCAATGGTAATGTCAAACATCACTTGTCCAGGACATAAACTTTCAATTTCAGCAAAGACTAAGATACCATTTCTGTTTTATGCCTGAGGAAAAGAGAGCGGCCTGAAGTATACCGGATCCTTCCCTGGATCAGCTGAAATCCACCTTTCGCAAAGACAAACGAGCAAAAATGAAATGCTTTTTTGTATAAGCTACAAATATTGCAGTGGCTTGTTACACAGCATAATTGAGCTGACTGATCCAAGAACAGCATGGCCAAACTCTAAAAGTGGATACTGAGGCATACTCATGATTTAATAAAACCTCCAGTATGTTAGTGTAAGGTACCTTGAAAGGAGCCTTGCTCCCTTGCTGAGCAAGAGAGAATGGGCATGAGCGATGGCACATAACCTTGCTTATATACATAAAGGACAAATTCCAAATACCTAAGGATGCAGTCAACCTCCATGTTCACTATTTCATCCATAGATAACACACAGGAAAAGAAGGACATATTTATTATTCTTGGTAGGTTCCTTTGCACCCCTCCTTAGTTGATAAATTGGAAGAAGAATGTTCACAAAAATACGTAAGAGCCAGGTTCACATGAACTTCTTTCTGAAAGGCCTGACTTCTTTGGGGAAACGCTAAACAGCAAATTTTTTACAATAAGCAAATTAAATTCATTTCCAGAGAATGTAGCCTATATATGCATCAATAACAGGCTTATTAAAAATTAACAGCAGAATTAGGCACCAGCCCATACAACTGTAGACATTTCTGTTCGCCTTCAGCTTTCTGAATTGGAGAATCCCACCAGGACATAATCTCCAGCACATCAACATCAAAACAAAATCCTGACTTTCTCTGCTACTGTCTTTCTTACCTACTTTTCAATGCACTTCATTTTTTTTCTGCCTCCCCTTACTTTCTAAGTTCCCTAATTTTCAGGCAGTACACATGTCAGGGTCTTTTGGGGAGAGAAAAACTATGGCTGAAATCATCAACAAACATGGCTAATTTCTGTAAATGAACTCCTCACTGCAAAGCCCAGATTGCTGCAGACCAGTAAATACAGAGAACAAACCAGTGGGAAGGTGGGGTGGGGGGGTGAGATTGGGCGCAATGGGTGAAGGGAAGTGGAAGATACAGGCTTCCATTTACATTTACAGAATGAATAAGTCATGGGAATAAAAGACATAGCGTAGTGAATATCGTCTACAGTATTATGATAGCAGTGCCTGGGGACAGATGGTAGCTACGCTTGTGGTGAGCACAGCAAAATGCAGAGATCTGTGGAATCACTGCCTGAAACTAATGCAACATTGTGTATAGACCGAGTATACTCCAAATCAAAACAAAACAAAACAAAACCCAGATTTCTGTTGCACAAAGGACAATAATACTTCAAGTAAATACAATGCAATATCTTTGTGGGGACTGTGGTGAAGAGGATGGAGCACCAGAAAATAAGTCTGTGCCTCTCATATTTGAAAACTTGGTGATTCCATCCTCTGGAACTCAGTTCCTCATGTCATGCTAGTGGATGACCCTGGATGATGTCACAGGCCCCTTCCAATTCACAAAGTTTGAGTATTCTTGTATAAACTAAGGAAACACCTCAATGCACCAAAGTTGTCCTTGGTCTATGCCCCAGTTTTCAGTTGGATACATATGCTTCTCAGTCTAACCTTCCTTGTTTCTCACTAGTATAAGCATCTGCCTGAGTAGAACTGAGACAGTTTCAGGCAGCATGAATGGTGGGGGAAAAAAATGTCACAATATGCTGTTTGCATAAAGAGCAGTGAGGCTTAATAAAATGCACCCCCTGAATTTATGTCCATCTATTCAGCTATATGGTACTTTTTTTTTTTTTCTTGTAAGATGTGATTTATTTATTTTAGAGAGAGAAAGAGAAAGAGAGAACAGGAGCATGGAGGGGGGAAAGGGAGAGGAAGAGGGACAAGTAGACTCCCACTAAGTGGGGAGTAGGTCACAGGCTCAATACCAGGACCTTGAGATCAGGACCTGAGCCAAAGACAGATGCTTAATCCATTAACCAATGAGCCACCCAGGCACCCTTAGCTATGTGGCTCCTTAAAGACAGGATCCTTTACAGAATGAGAGATTTTCCACATTGCACATTTACAAAAAGCATCAATTTGTATGCTCATGAGGGATTTTTAACAAGGTTATAAATATGCCATGGAATTACATTTAAAGGATTGAGAAGTGATGTTTGTTATCTAATTTGAAACTTATAATTTCTGGAATACACCATCAACAGGGTACTAAGAATGAATTATAATAACATCCATAAGGAACTGTGAATAGTGTAATTACATTGCATTACATTATTTTAGAAGCATTGTGTATGTAAAAGGAGTTAAAATATACAACAACACTTGTAAATTTTTAGGCATTGCTTCCTTATTTTATTGCACCTCTGTGAGAGGTGTCTTAATCAAGAATCTGTTTCCTAGAGCAGGGCAGAACAGTCAAACCATGCAATCTTTACAGTGTGTCCTGATAAAAGTGCTGTAATGTCCACTATGTCTAAGATCATGAAGGACGGAATGTTCCAGAATACCAAACATAAGTTCCACAATGTCAAAGCTGGATAGGACCTGGAGGTCATGTGATTTGTTCCCCTTCTACAGAGCCAGAAAACTAAAGTAACAGAAAGAGGGTAGCTGAGGGGACTTCTCTCTTCGAGTTTCACAACTTTTGATGACAGCACACCACCTCTCTGTACTTGCTGTACTTGTTGACATTAGGATTCTGTGGATAGAAGGAGATCCAACCAAGGGTTTGAACTCCAGAGACTTCATTTCCCTTCAAACCGTGTGTCCCGGCACCACATTTTCCTCAAGGCATTCTTCATGTCTGTGTTTCTCAACGTGTAGATGAGAGGGTTGAACATGGGGGCAATCATGGTGTAAAATAGGGCAAAAACTTTGTCATTATTGATGGAATCAGCCGTGGGGACATACGTGAAGATGAGTGGCAGGAAGAACATGAACACGACAGTGATGTGTGAGCCGCAGGTGGAGAGGGCTTTGCGGCAGCCCTGGGATGACCGGGTCCTCAGGGTGGACAGGATGATGATGTAAGAAATCACCAAGGCAACAAAGGTCAAAATGGACAGCACTCCGGTGGTGGTAATAATCGCAATAACCAACAAGCTAGTGTCCATGCAGGCCAGCTTCAGCAAGGGGAAAATATCACAGAAATAGTGATCTATCTGATTGGGGCCACAGAAGGGAAGTTCCAATGATAATCAATACCTGAAGGATTGAATGGATAAATGCTCCCAGAATCGAGGCCATCAGAAGGACATAGCACACCTGTCTGCTCATGATGAACATATAGTGAAGGGGTCTGCAGATGGCTGCGTAACGGTCATAGGCCATGGACACCAAGATGAAGATCTCAGTGGCACCAAAGAAGTGGGCAAAGAACATCTGGGCTATGCAGCTGTTGTAGGAGATGGTCTTCTGCTGGGCCAGTAGGTCTGTGATCAGTTTGGGGGCCACCGTGGAAGTGAAGCAGACATCCATGAAAGACAGGTAGCTCAGGAAAAAGTACCTGGGCTGTTCACGGAGGCAGCTGCCCCTTATGGTGAGGAGGATGAGAAGGTTTCCGAAGAGAATCGCAATGTAGCAAAGTGAGAACACCACAAAGCAGGCAACCTTTTCATCCTCATCACTGAAGAGTCCCAGGAGGATAAACTCTGTGATGTTTTCATGTCCCATTCCTTTTGTGGATTTGATCATGTAGCAGAGAAAGTTAATGGGCTGGAAACACTCAACTTTTAAAACTATTGTTTTATTTTAAAAGTCATTCATTTACTCAATAATACATATTGATTGTTAATTATGATACAATCACCATAATTAGTTCTAAGGGTACAGACAGCAGTGTACAAAATACATACATTCTCTACCCACAAGTAGATACAGTTCATAAAGGCAGACATATAATAACAATAATAGCACAAATAATTAATTGAAAATATCACAAATCCCAAAGTTTCACACTTACTATGAACAACAGGATGACTAATTTAGAAGATGAAATGTTCTTTTTTAGGTCAATTTTGAGATGCAATTTCAGTAGTACACCTTACGAGTGATTTTTGAATCTCTGGTATGTACAAACAGCACTGAGGTTATCCATTCTTCAAGGGCAGTGTTATCATTCACAGTCCTTCCCAGTGACTAAATCTGTGCTGAATCCTGAAAGTTCAGTAATGTCTTTAGACATCAGTGAGCTCATAACTTTAAATAGTACCTCTCTAGGTGACAATTTCAGAAAGTGTTTTTAGCACCTTTCCATGAACATTGAGCAATGATCAGATCTTAGGGAAAATGGGTTGCTCTACTGTATGCAATTGTAGTACATTTGTGGCTTCCTGTAATTGAACGCATTTCCCAGTTCACGTTCCAGCCTACCAGGAGTTTGCTGGCACTTCCCAGTAGGACAGCATCCTTGGAGGGGCAAATTGCACCAGAGATTCTTTTTCACTAGATCTGTTTTACCACCTGGTATTTCTTTGAATTGAGCCACTTTCTTTCCCTAACAGGCTCACTACAGGCTCATGGGTCCCAGTCCTGAAATATTTTAATTAAAAAGGACATATTGCTTTGGTGCAAAATATTAAACTATATCTCTTACTTCATTTTGGCAAAAAAATGCATCACAAAACTGCTAAACTCAGTGCCCAGTTGTACAAACATTAACTGGACACACTGATAACATGTGTCAGCCTATTTTGAAGGATTATAACAGCAACTGAACAATGCTTTTTACTTTTACTCTTATAATGTGAGTTCCTATGAGATTATTGTAGAAAAATGCACATTGGGCATACAAAGAGATTTTTTAATAGGATTGTAGGGAGTTTTTGGGTTGAATTCCATCCATGAATCCCAAATTAACATCTTGTGGCCTAATTTCTTGCAAAAATCTCTGAAAATAGCACTGTCACACAAGCAAAATCATAGTAATGATTCTCTGTTATTGTGTGATTTGTTTAAAATAAATGGTTCAAGATTATTTTATCTACGAGTTATCTATTTGTCCTTAAAAATAGAATCCCGGGGCGCCTGGGTGGCAGAGCAGTTAAGCGTCTGCCTTAGGCTCAGGGCGTGATCCCGGCGTTGTGGGATCAAGCCCCACATCAGGCTCTTCCATGTGAGCCTGCTTCTTCCTCTCTCACTCCCCCTGGTTGTGTTCCCTCTCTCGCTGGCTGTCTCTATCTCTGTCGAATAAATAAATAAAATCTTTAAAAAAAAATAAAAATAAAAATAGAATTCCCTCATGGAATATAGAATCATATTAAAAGATATGAAAAGATTGTATCAAGTTAAAAGATTATACCATGTTTATGGTTAAGGAGGATCAATAGATAAGAAAGATGTTAATTATTCCCAAATTAATCAATACATTCAATAATTAAAACAAAAATTCTGACAAACTTGTTCATGGAAAGCTGATTTCAAAATTCAGAAAGAATTAAAATGCAGAGTAGTTAAGCTAACTTTTTCAAAGGAGGAACAAAGAGAATAGATGTATCTTCCAGAATTCAAGTATGGTATCAAGCTATGGTAATTAAAAAGTTGTAGGTAGGGGTGTCTCGGTGGCTCAGTAGGTTAAGCGTCCGACTCTTGGTTTTGGCTCATGTCATGATCTCAGGATTGCGAGATCAAGCCCAGTGTTGGGCTCCAAGCTCAGCCCAGACTCGTCTTGAGATTCTCTCTCCCTCTCCCTCAGCCCCTCTTGATTTTGCTCTCACTCTTTCTCTCTCTCTCAAAAATAAATCTTTATAAACAAAGTCGTAGGTAAAGACAGATTGCTGGATTTGAAGACAGTCAAAAAATACATACACATATATTGGAATTTATTCCATATTTAAGTTGAAATTTCATTATTGATATGAACTCCAGTTAATTCAAATTGATGTGAATTTTATTTAATAACTTATGTTAAGACTTTGAATCTCTCGCTGAAAACAATATACCTTACAAGGCCCCCAAAATTATAATCCGGATGGGAGAAGGATAGAAATGTATTGAACAAAAGCAAAAAAAAAAAAAAAAAGAGAGAGTTTTGAGACATAATTAGAATGGGTTTCTATCTTACGTAGGAACATTTTTTAAACAAAGTACAAAAACCAAATTCATAAAAAAATATAAAATCTCTTTTAAAACTTCCTATATGACAAAATTTCATATAAACCAAATGTTTTTAGAAGTAGCAAATGGGAGTAAATATTTATAAATCCTATGAATCAATCGCATAAATGTAAATAGTCCAATTTTCTAAAAAAAGTGAAATATTTGACAAGGCAATACGCAGAAAGGAAATCACAACTGTCAAAAACTGTACATCGAAATATTCAAGCTCATTAGAATCAGGGAAATGCAGATTCAACAAGAATGAGATACTATATTTGCACCTATCAACTTCATAAAAATAAAATTTAAAAGGCTGTCCATTAAAATTTTGATGAGTGACCCAGCAAAACTACCCTAGAAAGCATACAAAAGGATATTCTGCATAAGCTCATTCAAATTTGGAAATTAGAAGTGATCTAAAGCTTGACAATAGAATGGAAATAAGGTGTGGTATGTTCTCATTATGGAAAACTAGACAATTTTAAATGTTCAAGCCCTAGGAGACATCTACCATGATAGAAATCACTAAGACATACTTTGTGTGAATAACATAAGTTCATAATAATAATCGCAGTATGATAATGTGCATGTTAAAAAAAATCACAGCCACAGAATACCATGTAGTTTCTGTGAGAACTTCTTTGTTTATAAATTAATATAAAAAAGTGTGGAAGAAAGATTTACTTCTCAGAAATAAAGGAGGTGATGGCCAAAGGGAATTTTGGTGTAATACAATGTTTTAATTTCTTTATTAAAGTGATTATATTTCATTATTACTTTTGTAATTAAAGTTAATTTTAAAACTCATCATTTTATAGTATTGGTTTCAGAAGAAGACAATACATAAGAAATGAAATGAAGCAGAATAAAGAGTGAACTTTTCCTGGACTTCAGTAAACTTAAATAGCTGTTTATCACTAATTAGTAAAGCAGTGATAATAGTACCCATCACACAAGCTTCTTGTGGGAATCGAATTAAAATATTCATATAAAATATTTAGCTACAGATGTGTGCATATATTACATTCTTAGAATTAACTAACTATGAACTCTAATTATTAGTTTAAAAATGACTAATATTCTATAAATGCTTCAGAGTTCAGAGGACAAAGGGAGCTCTGGGAATAAATGTTCTCAATGAGTTTAACGTGCCATTGAGTACAGGTTTCTACAGAAGTTATAAAAGTATTTTGACAACTAACCACTACTAAAAATCCCAAACCAATGACCACGACTTGGGGTAGGTCACAGGATTTCCCATTTCACAGACGGAAGAACTGAAATCCAAGTAAAAATTTATTCATGAAGACCTTCAATACCCTGCAAAAGATACTCTCTCTCTAATTATTTAGAATAAGTGAGTCAAACGCTTCAAGAAAATAATTATTTTATCCTTCTATCTTACTTAGGACATTTTCTAGTTCCCTGCAGGTTTTTTAAATTTTATTATAAATCTGATCTATCTTTGTTAAAGAAATAGTCATCAATTATACAATTTGAGCTTCTCTAACTGTGGTCACTGAAATTGTATTCCATACTGGCTCTATTCATGTCAAATATCAGGGGTTCTTGCTCAGTATGACAGACCTACAGCACAGTGAGGCAAGAAATGGAGGGTCTTGTCCTGATCTGCCACTCCCTGATTATGGGATTTAGGAAGTTCCTCAAATTCTTTGGGTATCTATTTTGTCTTAAGAAAGTAAGGAATTGTGGTTTTCATGGATCCTTCCAGCTGCAAAGAACTATTTTTTTAATCAAGTGATTTACTAACTCACTGCCAGTTTATCAAAATTATCAATTAATTTTCCATCATTTTCTTACTATCTTTATTCTCTTTATTGCTTATCTTATTCAATTGTTTATTTTTGTCCAAATTTTTATTGTTTTTTTATCATTGCTTTTCCATCCAAAGAAGAGTACACAGCATTCCACAATTTCTCTTAGCCTCCTGACCTGGCAGCTAAGCAGTCCCAAGTTTGAAACCAGGATTTCAAAACACCATTCCCATTTTTCACTTTTTATTACAACAGACCTTTTAAAGATGTTTTGTAAACTATTAAAATGCCAAATTGTTACATGAGTTAGAAGCCTAAAAAGTTATAAAAGAAATCATTACCAAGAAGATTTCTTTCTAGAATATTATTCATGCAAAAAAAGGGTTACCTTAGAAAACAAGTGAATGAGGGCAGATGATTCTACAGGTACTCGAAGAGATGACAAAGGTTCAGGCATGCAAAAATAGAAAAGGTGAGAATAAAGAAAAGATGGAAAAGGAAAAGATATGTATATATAAGAACTCACATATTGTATCAGCCAATTCCAATTAATATGTAGAGAGGTACCCCTGTCTTCTTGAACTCATGGCAACAGATGAAAAAAAGATCTTCAAAATCAAAAGGTAGGTAGATCTCTTAGGACAAAAAAAGTAATGAAAAAAGTCTCATACTTTGTAGGTAGTTTTCAAATTCTATTTAAATGTAATGAATTCTACCCCTGAAACTATTACACTATATGTTAACTAACTGGGATATAAATAAAAACTTGAAACTACAAAAAATAATAAAATAATAAAATAATATATTTTAAAAACTAACTATGAATACTCAGAACAGGAATGAGAAGTATATCATACAATTGGAAGGAAAATCTCAACTGCATCTGGGCCTTTCTCTCTTGTCTTTTTCCCCCTTTGGTGCAAGAAGGAGCTTCAAGGTCTACTTCCCTAAATGCACCGGGCTGGGGACTCTTGGAGAAGCTGCCGGGGAGCAGGCAGGGAGAGTATTTAAAGGCACTGGATGCACGTGGGTGCAGTGTCAATGGCAATCCCAATGGGAATTCTTGAACAAAGCTGGTAAAAATAAACTCTGGTAATTTTAATTTGCTATTGCTTTGGTTTTTCAGATGTGCTTTTTAAAATAGATTTTTTTTTTTTAAGATTGCTTCAAATACATGATGTTAAACATCAAATGTAGGCTGTATGGCCAGTGATCAAAAGTTTTTAAAGTGGTTTTATTCCTTTCTACACAAGGAATAAACTCAAATGCATCCATTATATTCATTAAGGGTCCTCCACTGCTTCTATTATCGAGAATAATTATTTATTAATATTGAATGTATTCAACTTTTTCTTAAAATAATTAAGGTCAAACTTAAATGTCCCCATTCCCACAAACCTTATCCTCATTATAACCCCTTTCTGAAACCGAATTCCAAGCCCCAAGTCATCCCGTTACACTCCCAATACCTAATTTCACCAGATCATTTGACTCCATTTTCATAGGTAGTTGAAGGTTTTCACATTTTGTTTGGGGGGCTTTGTGTGTATTCTTTAAATATTGGGTGTTCTTCTCTCATCTCCTCAATAGACTATTAACTCAATGAAAATAGGGTCTATTCTTCCTCAAACTGTATTTAATAATTTAAATTTTGATGATGGCAAGTGTAATAGCAGTAACTGAAAACTCATTACAATGTGCTAGTAATTATGCTAAGGATGTTAAAAGGAGTTTTAAAATTTAATGCACTTAATGAACCTATGAGATGACATTATTAATATTCCCCGGAGGCACAAAGAGATCATCGACAAGACTAGGCAGCTAGTAACTGGTATAATAGAGTTTGGTCTTGCTAAGATACTTTACTGACCCTACAATCACTGTGACCAGCAGTTCCACACTTTACACACAGTAAGCACTTAATAAGTGTATCTGAATTTTTATTAAAATAATAAAATAATGTACATATTTAAAAATTACACTGAGATTTTAAATTGTGTACTTAGGATACATACTTTCACTTTCCATCTGATACAGTCCACTGTTAGTAGAACCTCAATTACACCAACAAAATAAATAAGATAATTTTTATACTTTTGAATTGATGATGGCAAAGTAACATAAAATTTAAAGGATTTATTTTTCATGTTTTATTGAAATACACTTATAATTCTGTTTCACTGCCTAGCCAATTAAATTTTTGTGCTTTTGATGTCAGAAACACTGCAAGGAGGACTGATTATTTCCCTGTGTGCGCATGCGTGTGTGTGCATGTGAAAGGACACAGGACGATGGCTGAAGGACACACCATGGCCACAGCGTCAAACCTAATTAGATCTGCGTCTTCAGTATTGAAAAGAAGAGGCAATTTTATGTGCGATGCATTTGCCAGATGTCCAGGACGATCAGAAGGGTTGAAGCCAGAGGGTTTGAGTTTGAATTCCAGGTGTACCTTTCGTGGGCTATGTGACTTTGGGTTAGACACTTAACTCACTGGAATTTAGATTCTTCCCCTATAGTACAATTATTTCATCGTACATCAGTAATACATAGTCACTATTATTATTGTAATTAGTAATATTGCTATTATTCACTATTATTATTAGAAATTTTCTGACACAATTTACAAAGAAACTTGGCAATATCTCCAGGACAAAGCATTCAGATCACAATCTTTAGACTGAAGTCATTGATACTCAAGGACAAAGTAAGACAACAGCTCACAGCACAAAACTCTGTGACACTGAAATATAAGTTCCACACTTCGGACTGTCATCCATGGCATTGACGTGTTCATGCACGTAGACAACTTGTTACAGCTGAACTGATTGTGTGAGAGACTTGCTGAAGATCATATATTAAGTTGGATTCAGGGATTAAGTTAATATAAAATGTTACTTATATTTCCTCCAAGACTCGATTCTGGCCTAAGGGAATGTCCTATTTTCCACCCACATGCATAACATGTGGAAGAGGATGCAAAAGGGGCATAGTTAATAGAGATAGAACTGTCCTCATTTTAGAAATGCTTAGTTGTGCATTCTCCAGTTCTTGGGTTAAAGCTATGATTTTTCAAAACTCCTTTTACACTGTGGTAGACATAGTTCCAAAATGTCCCTCAGGATTTCCTGCCCTAGCCCCGGGGACTGGAGATATGATAATATAGCACATGTTAAATGTTAAATGTAGAATTACATGTCTAAAGATTTTCAACAAAGTAATGAAGGTTACTGGTATGTTGACTTTGATTTATATGTTTCAATTCTATCTAAACCCACAAGCTCTTTAAAAAAAGAGAATGTTTACTGACTGGTAACAGAAGAGTAAGTAGGAGAGATTCAAGGTACAACTAGAATAAAATGCCACCATCCCTGGCTTTGAAGACAGAGGGGCCACATGCAAAGCCCTCTGAGAGCTGAGAGCCGACTCTCCCCCCCGCCAACTTCCAGCTAGGAAATTTCTGGAGACAAGAGACCCTGTCCTGAAGCTCCATTTTCCTTTCTAATGAATGAACTCTTGACCTGGCTAGAGCACTAATCATTTTTACAAGCAATTGCTGATAAAATCCAACAAAACAACTGTTGTTAGGACCATAAAACTCTTGATAACTTTATGAGGACAGAAAAGTTAACTACTGCCTACCAGGAATAGTGTTGTTTGAGGGCATCAGTAGAATAATCAATTAGGTAGTGATTAAAGGCAGGGTGCCTGGGTGGCTCTGTGGGTTAGGTGTCAGACTCTTGATTTCAGTTTGGGTCATGATCTCAGGGTTGTGAGATCCAGCCCTATGTTGGGTGTGGAGCCTGTTTGGGACTCTCTCTTTCCCTCTTTCTCTGATCCTCCCTAACCCCCTGCACTCTCTCTCTCAAAGGAAAAAAAAAAAAAAACAGAGAGAGAGAGAGAAAGAAAGATAGTAAAAAAGAAAAAGATAGTAATCAAAACCAGCTCCATCTGTCAGTACCAAATGAAGTGTTTTGTTTTATTTGTTTTTCTCTCTTCTTCTTTATCTAAATCATGTGATTACTCCTTTCTTTTTCTCAAAAACCTCTTGCTTACCCCACTTGAGCAGGACACTTTTCCTGGTTCCACCAAAATCTGTGCTCCCCAAATTGCAATTCTGAGACCCCAAATAGTGGCCTGTGTTCTTTTTCCATTTCTCCTCCTTTTCTCAGTTGATTCAATGAGGGGACTTTGAAAAAACAAGGTCTATTACTCACAAATCACAGAGGGTACATCACAGGCCTGGGGCCACAGTTTGGTTACAAGTACACAGTAACAGGGAGAGACAGAAAGAGCTCACCAATCAAAGGTTCTATCTTTATTGGGGTTAAGAGAAGGGTACCCAGGATTTGGGGGTTCACTCTTGATGAATTTAAAATACAAAATACAGGAAGAAAAACACAGAGTCACGCAAAGTCAGTTAGGGGTCACCCAGGGCTTTCCAAAAGCGGGACTTTACTGGTGGGGCAGCCTGGCCCCTAGCCTGATTGTGTAGTTGGCATTGTATTCATTACACAGGAGATGTCTTTGAAATTGATGACCCAGCCAGCAAAGCTTAATGTTGGTACTTTAAATTATAATTAAAAAAAGCCAGGACTCATAGGTTGTCTCACTTGGTAAAGTGTCTTCCTTTGGCTCAGGTCATGTGGGATCAGTCCTGTAGCAGGATCCTTGCTCAGTAGGGAACCTGCTTCTCCCTCTGCCTGCCACTCCTCTGCTTGTGCTCTCTCTTTCTCTCTCTCAAATAAATAAAATCTTAAAAAAAAAAAAGTCAATTGTCAGGTGATGTAGGAAAGAAATTAGGATTCGAAGCTGTTGGCCAAGAAAGAATTCTTGAGACATCTTTTGTGCAAAAAGATGATTTTATTAAAGCACAAGGACAGTAACTGTGGGCAGAAATAGCTGTGCTGGGGTCATGAGGGTGATCCATTATATACTTTCAAGTTGGGAGGGGGTTAGGGATAGCACACATCTCTAAGGAATTTTGGAAGCAAGATTTTCAGTATCTTGAGGGGGCTAGCTATTGTTGGGAAAATGTCATTTATTACTGTCTAATACAACCTTAGTCATGAGACCCTTCAGATGTATATTGGTGGACCATATGATTAGGGGGTTTAGAGATAAAGGAAGTTTCCAAAGGAATTTTTATATGTTAAGGTAGACTTACAGGATTCTGGGGGGTGAGGGGGGTTCTGATTAGGATTGCCTTTTGTCCTAGCAAAGTATTAACATGGAGGCAGTTGAGTCCCTAGACGAATGTCATTCTGCCTGTTTCAAGGACTTGTCAATGGGCTGTAGGTAGTAAGAAAATTTAATAATTCTTCTGCCTTTGCTTCTCACATCATCAGGCACTTGTGCTATGCCTAAATAGGTCACATTCTGAAGTACTGGGGATTAAGACTGCAACATATTCTTTTCTTGGGGGACATAATTCAACACCTAACATCAAATTTCAAGCCATAGGTAAGTGCTTCATGTCAAAAGATTCTATGTTTAGACATACACATTTTTTTAACTATAAAGGTGTTTTTTTTTTAATTATTATGTGCAACAGTAGGCATAATTATTTCGGGTCAGTAATTTTTATTTAAGGAATCTATAATTATTGTTTTTCACTCTCAACCAAGGTTGCCTTAGTTCCTTCCAATTTTGAATCAAAATATATCTTCAAGATAGCCCTTTTATAAAGAACATCTACTTTTTAAAAAATTGAAATATCTTGTGTAAATTTATGGTGTACAACATGCTGATTTGCTACATTAATATATTTTAGGATGATTACTATTAAAAAAAAATAAGAACTTGCAAGCTGGATTGAGAACAGTGTAGTATCAGTAAATAGATGTTATACCATCCTGCAATGCACCTGGAGAAGTGTTTAAGAGCCCCTGTAATAAAGATGTTTCTAACAATGCTAAAAAGCATGAAAATAAAAATAACGCATACATACATACACACACATATACATATATACACTATGTTCAATCCTCAGTTTTCATATCAAGCTGTGATTCTTTTACTTGGGCTTATTTATCCAAATATTTTATGTGAATACAGACACACTGATGACTTTCCGATGGGATACTTTTCTACCTAGAAAGCTTGGGATCTAATCTCTTCAAGCAATTTACTTTAGGGTCCTCTGAATGTGAACAGAGTTTAAAGCATATTCACTCCTATACTAGCACTCCCAAGAATAATACAGACTTTGAGGATATGCTGATACCTAAGATTAAAAAAAAAAAAGGATTATCGGGTCTTTCATACTTTTGGCAGCTCTCTCTTACACTTCTTTCCACAGACCTAACAAATAGTTCTGTGAGTAAAACAAACAACATATTCGATGAAGCATCTCCAATGATGTGGGTCTGCAGAACAAGCCAATCAGGATAGACCTCAACTCCAAACTTCTATTTTGCCACACTGTGAAACACCCGCATCATTAAGTGCTCCCCTAAGTCACACTTGTACATAGTGACCATAGAATCCTTCAGTTCTCTCATGTATGACACATCGTCCTAGAGCAAGACTGGACTCTCTTGCTTGGCCTTCCCTGTGACTTGAACCTGGTTAGATGTTTGGAAGCAATGAAGGGTTTGAGAGGAATCTCAGGAGGAAACCAAATACCACTGTCTGACAACTTGCTCAAATGAGGTAATCACAAGTGTCTAGGCAAGGGAAGACTGTTGCTGCCCTCTTTCAAGGGAGAGGGAGCTACTTATGACAACCAAAAGGATGCAAGATCATCTCTGAGGTCATAGCTCTCCCTCTTCACCACACAAATGTGTCTACTTTAGATGTCAGAGTCCTACTCTTTCCCTATCAAAACAATGATATCAAAAAAAAAAAAAAACCTGGTGAGGTTGCACATTCCATCACCTTTGCAGTTCCACTGCCTTTATCACAAAATACTGAACCGCAATTAGATCATGATCTCTGTTGGCAAGAGACATGGTAACAGCAGCCATGGGAACTCCATATCAGAAGCATGTCCAGAAGACATTTTGAATACAGTCTCGGGACAGTACCTAATTTAGATCCAATGTGCTCCCCTTTTCATATATGCCTTGTCTTGAAATAGAAGAGGACTTCAACTAAAACTCTGCCAACTAAGATCTACTAAAGTGTGACCCTTGCAAAAAGAAAATCAGCAGCTATGATCAATGATAAACTGCTTGAGATGGATAAATTCTGAATCTGAAAAAAAAATTGATGTACATATGTCACTAGTGTTCACTGTGGAAGTCATGGGATTCCACTCCCACACAGAGAAAGAGATGATTTTTTTCAAGCTAAGAAGTTCTTTTTTTCCTCTCTCTCTCTTTTTTTAAATTTATTTTTATTTTTTTATTTTTAATGATTTTTTTTTATTATATTATGTTGGTCACCATACAGTACATCCCCGGGTTCCCATGCAAAGTTCGATGCTTCATTAGTTGTGCATAACACCCAGTGCACCGTGCAATACGTGCCCTCCTTACTACCCATCACCAGTCTATCCCATTCCCCCACCACCTTCCTCTCTGAAGTCTTCAGTTTGTTTCTCATAGTCCATAGTCTCTCATGCTTCATTCCCCCTTCTGATTACCCCCCCTTTCTTTATCCCTTTCTTCCCCTACCGATCATCCTAGTTCTTATGTTCCACAGATGAGAGAAATCATATGATAATTGTCTTTCTCTGCTTGACTTATTTCACTTAGCATTATCTCCTTCAGTGCCGTCCATGTTGCAGCAAATGTTGAGAATTCTTTTTTTTTTAATTTTATTTTAATTAGGCTCCACACCCAACAATGGGTTTAAATTCAGGGCCTGAGATCAAGAGTCACATGCTCTACTGACTGAGTCAGCCAGGAGCCCCTCAAGCTAAGAAGTTCTAATATTCTGGGTACAATAAAGTTAATACAAACTTAGTAATTTTAATATAATTTAGTAATTTATAAATGAAAATATGTTCAAAATTAAAAAAATACTTATCTTAAATTTTCTATATGGATAAAAATAAACATAAGAAAACAGGTTGAAATCAGAAAGATTCTTAGTGATCATGTAACTCAATACTGCAATGTTGATGGATGGTGCCAAAAAGGTGCTATCCCTCTCCACTGCATAATACAGTTTTTATCCAAATATCTCAGTCTCTTCTAAATTACCATCTTTTCTAGATTATATTAAAACTCACTAAGATAATTCATATCTGTGATGTAACTATTTCTGTTTCAAAGCCTGAAAGTACTTCTCTGAGTTTTGACGTTCCTTATCACTTATCACATTCAAATTTCCTGTTTCAACCCTTGGCTGCTTGTATGGTTAGCTTGTACCCCTCGTGAATATATCTACTAATTTGGGTCTTCTATGTTACAATCATAATAACCCCTACTATTATTATAACTTGTATGACCCAAGAAAAACTTAATGGTTCCCCCAAATTAGAAGTGATCATTTTAGAAGCAAAAAGTAGTTTTTAACAAAAGAATAATATGAGCACAACCCCAACTATCAGAACATTCCTAAGGTAAAAAGATTCCTTTGGAAAGGTGAATATTCACACACTATGTTCTGCCACTGTTCTAGAAGGATCTAAATAAATTTGAGAAGAATTTGAAGGATAACACCAAGAAATAGAAAGGAGGTTACCTAACTTAGGAATTGTCATCTGAGATCAACTTCCTTCTCCATAATTTCCTCATGGCAGTTTTCACCTCTGCATTCCTCAGTGTGTAAATCAGAGGATTGATCAAAGGTGTTCCAAGTGTATAAAACACAGCTATCATCTTATCCATGGGGAAGGTGGTTGCAGGGCGTTGTGTATATAAATATGCAAGGACCAAAGAACAAGATGACCACAGTGATGTGGGAGATGCAGGTGGAGAGGGCTTTTCTCCTCCCTTCAGCACTGTGGTTTCTCAGAGAATACAAGATGATAACATAGGAGCATATCAGCATGACAAAACTCACTGTACAAATGGCCCCACTATTGGACACCAACAGTAGATTGATCACATAGGTGTCTGCACAGGCAAGTTTCAACAAGGGCTGCAAGTCACAAAAATAGTGATCAATCACATTGGGACCACAGAAGGGTAAACTCAAGGCAAGAAAAATCTGAGCTAAAGAGTGCACACAGGACCCCACCCAGGCCACAGCCACGAGCACAGCACAGACCCGTCGACTCATGATGGTTGTGTAGTGCAGGGGCTTACAGATGGCCACATAGCGGTCAGCAGCCATGAGGATAAGGATGAAGATCCCCAGGCACCCAAAGAAATGGAACGAAAAGACTTGTATCATGCACTCACTGAAAGAGATAGTGGTCTTCTTCAAAAGGGCATCCACAATCATTCTAGGGGCTATGGAAGTACAGAAGCAGGTGTCCGATAAGGATAGGTGGAAAAGGAAGAAGTACATTGGGCTCCCGAGTGTCNAAAAGGAAGAAGTACATTGGACTCCCGAGTGTCTGGCTGGTCTTGATTGTAGTAATAATCAGAAAGTTAGCCAGCAATGTGGCCAAATAAAAAAGCAAGAAAGTGACAAACACTATTTTCTTCCTAACAGGATCCTGGGTCAAGCCAAGCAGAATGAACTCAGTTACATTATTATTTAGCTGCATGATTTCATGAATGAGGAGAAGCCTGAGTGTGAAATTGTTGATCTGCAAAAAATAAAGGAATTAATTCATGGTGTGATGTGTGATTTTATGGAATATTTTAAGAAAAACAAATATTCCTCATCCTAAACATTTTAGGGGTTTCCTACAAGTCATTTCCACATTTTGTTCCACCATTTGTAATGACCACTTCATAGGGTCATTATGAGTCTTAACAACCTTGAGAAGTTTCTATCTTCCTGGAGCACTCTTCAAATAAAATCTTTAGCATTTAAATGATTCTGATTAATTTTGCCAATTCAATGAATACAAAGTTAAAAGATATAGCTCCATTTTATCGTTAATGTCATTATATTTTCAGGTTTAATAAATCTTTGGGCCCATTTTTCATGGTGTATCACTTGGCATTTCATGGTGTATCACTTGGCATTTTGATATAAATATAAAATCAAACCTCATTTTTACTCTCTAAAGAATATCTACTTTGTGCATATATTTACCACCATATATTTGTTTTACATATTTATAGAGAATTTTTGTATATTTTTATATTATACATATATAAAAGATACATATATTTTTATAAATATATAATATGCCCTCCTTCACTAAACATTTGCTCCCTGATATTACAGCTCGAAAGGAGAAACAGGAAATACTTATAGCTTCTAAATAATATGCTATGACCTTGAAACAGATTTATGATATTTATTATTTGACATACACTAATGCAGAAAAGGGAATGAATGCTCCTTGGTAGTTGATAAGGAGGCCTTTAGTAATTACTTTGTGATAAAAGAAATTCTCACTTCTGTTCTCTTCGACATCCTTTATAGCTTTTCTTAGAACATTACATATCATGTTTAAATTCAATTGCATGAGTGCTTTCTTAAGCTTCTCTTTGGAATAAGAATCTTTGAAAACCATTTATTCTCAGGATTTTATTCTCCATAGTTTCAACCCCAATGCCTTGTACTATGTAGGCACTTCGTATTTTTTTAATTAAATTTTCTCAAGTACCTCTTCAAATATAATCTTTATCTGATGGTTTTAGTAATACTCTGGTTACAAAACACATGCACATCATTAATCCCCTGTAGCCCTCTACTACTATGTGTGGCAGACGGTCAAACATTCTCCCAATTTATAAATCCAGGAAGTAAGCTGACATCAATTTTAAACAATGTAGTAAACATGGAGTAGAAGGTGGTGTATTCTGAAGAACATCACACACCCGTGTAAGAATATGGGACTTTGACACCCATAAAAATAATCATCTTAAACATTAGTGTTTTTGCATGAATCTTTAACCCATAAAGAATGCAAGGAGTGCCCTGACAGTTTTCATATCTTCCTGCAACTTTAGCATGTTTTGGTCCATGTCTTTGTCCATTTTTTCCAAAGACATGTTAACACCTTTCATCTGGTTCTCCAAGGAATATGACATAAAAATGAGTTGCAATGATCTGGAGACAGATAACACTAGTAAAATAGCATGTCTTCTAATAAGTATTGTACTTACCTCGACTTTTTCAACAAGTTTAGCTAACTTTGGAATGGCTATATTTGTCAGCACAGTAATGAACAAACTATGTGTTGGATTTGGAGGTAACAAAGAAGAGCTGAAAGAAAAGCACGCAGGAAAAAAAAAAAACGTGGAGAATAGATGAGTGTCCAGTGGAACATTCTATCCTATAAATCTGTTTTACTGCAGTGGCCACAGGGAAAACCACTGTTTTCCTAAAGGGTTTCTTCAACTACCCAACCCTCCCTGATTTGGTTACACTAGACTTTTATCTTTGGGAGAATCCCTACACTCATTTCTATGCAAAATCCACCACTGTCTGTGGCGGTTAACAGCCTGTCCCTAGATTCTTTATCCCCAAATTGAAGAAGGATTAAAAAAGAAATATTCATATATATATATATATATATATATATATATATATATATAAGTGCATTACCTTTCATTTACATTGTCGTGTTGCCTCCACATTGCCATGTTTCCTCCAAACGTTCCATGAGAAGTAGTTATTCAGCTCTCAGACTAAATCTCAGATATGTCAACAGCAAATCAAATCCATACAATATTATTTTGGAAACATGTAAAGAATAATAATTCCATATTCTGATGCACAACTTTCTATTTATTTTTTTAGATTATTTATTTTAGAGAGACAGAAAGCAGGAGGGGGAGGGGCAGAGGGAGAGAAAGAGAGAATCTCAAACAAACGCCCCACTGAGTGTACATCTGAATGTGGCACTCAATCCCAGGACCCCAAGATCATGACCAGAGCTAAAATCAAGAGTCAGCTGCTCAACAGGTGGAGGCACCCAGGCACCCCACAACTTTCTATTTAAAACTGTCATCTGGAGATGGGAAAGCTGGCATTCTCCAGAAGCTGTCAAGGTCAGTTCTTCATTTGAACTTTTCTCTAATTTCTCACCGGACATAAGCTCTTCTAACTTTTAATATCCATACTGAGGACTTATGCTCCTCAGCTACCTTACGTGAAGAGCATTTGTGAACATTTCTACATTCTGCTTCCTCAAGAAACTATAAAAAACCTTACAGCATGAAATTTATCCTTCCATCCCCATACAAGAATGGAAAGCCATATAAAGACTTTCAAATACCTGGTACTCATAAAATATTTGCTGAGTTCAAAAGATGATTTTCTACCAAAGCTTACATTTCATTTTATTTCTTTTCTATATTAACAGTAAATTTTTGCAAAAAATTATTGTTTTTTCTGTTCCCTTCTCAGAGGAAGTGGGAGCAATAGTTACAAGACATATGGAAATATTTATTTTAAAATATGTTGGATTATTCTATAACAACGCCTTTCTGAGTACAAAAACGACACCTTTCTGAGTACAAAGGTGTAAGCAATCTGTCACTTACCTGTTACAACACCATAAATTAGTGCCAAGTATTTCCATCCCTTTTTGAAAGCAGCCTTTCCATAGAACACTGAAAAAAAAAATGCCCATTCTGCATCCCAGAAGGAATATTTTAAGGTATAATGATATAAAATATTAACACCCTAGAGAATATTATTCCCTAAAGCCTTCCCTTCTTAATTAGTCAGAAACATCCCAGATGTTGTAATATGTTTAACTTTTGGTTCAACAATTTACCGCAAAATAGAATAAGATAACCCTCCTCAGACTCAGGTTTGGTGGTTTTAGGTGCTTATTGGTATTAGTTAGCTGGGCTGACCAAAGATACAGGGGAAAAAGGGAAAATAAAAATGAATGGTGCTTGGGGACAGGAAGAAGAAAAAACAGTGTCCTTGGCAAAAGAGGATGTGGGTCTTCAAGAAACTACTCTGACCCCACCCAGTGCCCTTAGTTAATCTTCTGTGCTTTAGGAGAAAAACTTCTCTAGCTCTTGTAATTTTTTTGCAAGTACAATCCTGGGAAGGCAATAGAGTGTTCTAAAACCAGAGGTTTGTTCTGTGTGCTATAGCCAAGCCCCCCCGTCCCCCAAAGAACCACAGATTTACAGCAAGTGATCTGAGGATTCTTATGTATACAGAATAGATATCTCATAGTTTTTCAAATTCATTTCCATTTGTTTTGTTAACTAATACTAGTAAAAAGTCACTTGTTAAGGAATTCATTTTATTGAAATAATTTTATTGCACCAATATTTATAAAATCCTTTAATAAACTATTTCTTTATCACTTTATATGTGGTATCTATTCATTCACATAACTATTCCATGAAGTAGGTATTAAAATGGCATTTCATATGAAAAAAAACTCTAAAACTCATGAAAGTTAAGCAGCTTGTCAGCTTTCACATTTAGTAAGTTCAGTGTGGAGATCTATATTAATGATTCTCTTTTTTCATAGTTTTTCCTCATTCCACACATTTTCCTGACACCAGCCTAAATTGAAAACCAGAAAGTAGTAGAAAGTGATGATGAAGGAAATTTCTAATGGCTAGCAAAGGTATCTCAGGTTGAGGAGTTTAGAATTAATAGTAAATCAATGAGAATAGCTTGAAACACAGGTAGGTAGCCATAGTATATATGAGTGGAAATGTTCAGTGGGCACTTGGATTTTTTTCTAAGTATGAATTTCAAGATAAGACTGTAGAACTAGATTTTGATATTGATAAACTACTTGCAAATGATAGTTAAAATCAAGAAATTGGGTGAGATCCCTCCACACCCCTTCCTCCTAGATAGTGTGGAGAAGTGAGCCATCAACAAATTGTAGGGTCACGTCAAAATCTAAAGGGACACCTGAAGATTCTTAAGAAGCATGTTCAAAGAATCATGAGCAAAATCACAAGAGGACAGTGATTTGGAACCCAAAGGAGTAGAGTTTCAGGAAGGAGTGAATTTTCTGCATAAGATGGCTGCCTGAGCATTAGTACCTAAAACACAGATGCATATAAATTCTGATTGAAATGATCAGTTCCGGGAAAATTAAAAATAGGAAAATTTTGCATGTGGACCAGCAACCAAGAATTCTGATTTTATTCCTCAAAATCTTCACAAGTTCCACAAACTTCAAATACTCATTGACTGTGGGAATTACTACTATCTTATTCTCCACCATATCTACTAGTAAGCATTTATAAAAAGCATTTCATATTATGCATTAAGTTATCTATTGGTTGCTAAGTGAATGAATGAATTAAACAAGCAAACCAAACTGAAAAAACGTTTGAATGGGGGCGCCGGGTTGGCTCAGTCAGTTAAGGGTCAGCCTTTGGCTCAGGTCATGATCCCAGAGTAATGGGATTGAGTTCAGCATCAGGCTCCCAGCTCAGTAGGGACCCTGCCTGTCTCTCTCTCTCTCTCTGTCTTTCATGAATAACTAAATAAAATCTTTTTTTAAAAAAAAGGTTTGTGATAATTTATAATTACTCCTGAAAAATTACACACATGATGGTAGATGAAATAAGCTGGAGAGATCCTTTCTGAACTACTCTAAAACTACTAATTTACAAAGACAGCAGATTGAAGAGAGGTCAGGTCTTGGGAGACAACTAATAATCGTCTAGGAGTCCCTCCAGTGATGTGCCTCAGTAGCACTTAGTGTCAATGGCACTGAGACATTGAATCCCACTAAACATCAAATAGGACCTTGAAAATGTCAGGTTGTCTTCATAATACAGTGTGATAGTTTTCATGTTTTGATGAAACATACCTAACACTTCAGCAGGTACACCTTGCCTGCCTCCGAAGATGTTAAAGATGAGCTATAAAAACCATCTTAGTGAACGCTGATTGATTTTGCTGAAAGGAGTTTGTCTTCCTTCTTTGAAGGAACATTGATTTTTCCTCTGAGGACACACAAATTCTCCACTTGTAGTATGAGTTATAAGTAGAGTTATGCCCCAAGGGTGAGAACATGACTCCTGCGTGGTCAGTCAGAAAGCATTTCCCCCAGTTGTAATGATTAGGTCAGGGATTTATTAGCAAACGAATGAAAAGCAAACTCAAAATATTTGCTTGGACTCTTGAATAAAGTCTTTTTTTTTTCCTAATAAAGTCTCTGGAGTAGAGTATCTGGGACTCTTGCCTATGATCTTGCCATAAGTGGAGAGAGACTTATCTAAAATGGAGCCAACCCAAAAGGAAGCAGAGCCAGTAGACAAGCAGAAGAAACCCATTTATCAAAAAAATTTTAACTATAGAATTTGCACATTTCCAACTATTTTATCATCTTTTTTTTATTCATTTTACATTACTGTTCTTTGCATTCATTTAAATAATATAATGAATATATGTATGCTTAACTCTATCCCAAGTGCTAAAATATTACCAATAATTAAATCCATTTAGCCCCTTCCTTATCTGGTCCCCTGCTTCATCCTAAAGGTAACCAATGCCCTGATTTTTGAGTATATCATTACCTTGCTTCCTAAAACTAAAATATCTTAATTAAATATATATACACATATATACACATATATACATGTACACACATGTATACACGTGTGTATATATACATATGTATATATATGTGTGTGTGTATATATATATATTTAGTTCAGTTTTTCCTAGATTTGAAATTTAAAGAACATAGCAAAGGGATAAAGAAAGGGGGGTAATCAGAAGGGGGAATGAAACATGAGAGACTATGGACTCTGAGAAGCAAACTGAGGGCTTCAGAGGGGAGGGGGTGGGGGAATGGGATAGACCGGTGATGGGTAGTAAGGAGGGCTCGTGTTGCATGGTGCACTGGGTGTTATACACAACTAATGAATCATCGAAATTTACATAAAAAACCAGGGATGTACTGTATGGTGACTAACATAATATAATAAAAAATGTTATTATAATTAAAAAAATAAACAAAAAAAATAAAAAACATAGCAGACTATATGCAGACTTCTAGGAATCACTTTTATTTTTTCATTCAACATTATGTATGCTACCAAGTTTTATATTGTTTTTTAAATGCAATTGTAGATTTATTTTTGCTGTCATAACATACTCTACTGTATGATTATTTCAAAATATATTTACCCATTATCCTGTCAATGAATATTTGATTACTATGAGCAATAACTATGAACATTTTAAAATATGTCTCCTACAAAGGTAATTGGTAGGTTGCAGTATGTGGCAATATTTAGCTTTACGAGGTAGTATCATAAATTTCCACAAGGGGTCCAGGAAATGCAATCAAATATGTGCCAAAATAGGAGAGACTAGAATATTTATAAACAGATCAAATACCTCCACTTGATGAGGGGAGAATTAAGTTTAAAAAAATGTTCTATCTTGCTGCTGTTGTTTTACTTAAAAATACAGATAAATTTGCAGTCCACAAAACAATCTGGGTCTGTATTTTTCACTGTTAATTTAAAAAAGGCAATTTTTAGCAATATAATGAGACAGATGGTAGCTATATATGTGGCGAACACAGCATAATGTATAAAATTGTCAAATCACTAAGTTGTACGCCTGAAATGAACACTGTGTGTCAATTACACTCAAATTTAAAAATTGCCAATTCTTAGCCACTTTATCTGTGTCATATTTAGAATAAAATTTTTGAGCACTAAAACAGACTGATGTCCTGTGAATGGAAAAGAGTTTCTATGAAACAGAAGAACTTTCCCTATTTACTAGATAATATTAGAATATGTGATCTAGAAAGTTAGATTTGAGGTATATGATTCCACTTTTATTAACAAGAAGCATACATGTACAAATATTTCCATCTACTCCTACATATCTATATTAATTACAGATGACTTGTAGAGGTTAGGCGACACGTGGTAATGAATTAGAGAACTGCATGGTATCATAAAGTTCTTTGTTCCCTAGAATATGGCCTGGGCTCAAAAGCCTAGTCAAGAATAAGGTCTTCTGTTTGGAAAATGGTAATGAAATGCATAGTTTTTACTCTCTTATTGATAGGTTACAAACCCCTATAAATAGATGAACTTCCAGCTCCTTGAGTCCTAAGAGGACCTGGTACCTTCTAACAGACTGCCTGCAGAACCTTTTAAGGAACTTCTTAGAGGTGAAGAACAAAAAAAGATAGCCTAATTAAAATAGATTTACCTTCATCCTATTTCATAATTTAAACACCCAATTTGAAGAGGTAGTGAAAGGAGATGAACAGGAGAAGCACAGAGGATTCTTAGGGCAGTAAAAAACAATCTGTATGACACTATAATGATGGATATATGTCATTATACATTTGTCCAAACCCACAGAATATACAAGAGCAAGAATGAACCTTAAGGTGAACTAGAGACCATGGGTGATTGTGACGTATCAACGTAAATTCAACTGTAACAAACATATGGTTCTGGTGGGGGATGTTGATAATGAGGAGGCTGTGCACATGTGGGGGCAGGAAATTTATGGGAAATTTCTATGCCTTCCTCTCAATTTTCCTATGAACCTCAAAGTGTTCTAATAAAATGATTTACTTGCTGATGTATAGACTTTTATACACATACACGAGGTTTTTCTCTGAGCTACAATTTATTGGGGTCATGATTTATCCTGAGGCTAAGACAATGATGTATTCTTTAGGTCAGCCTTACTTACAGATGCCTTGGAACTCCAGCCCCTGCCTTTGGCTCATGACACAGGGAAGGAAAAAGTGGATTCCCTGAGGCCCACAGCACACTGTGGTCAATAACTCCTTCCCACATGGTCTCTTGGTCTCCGAGGCTGATGCAATCCTTTAATTATCAGAATGTGTGGTGCCAAAACGACTTGCACACTAACAGGCCCTTTGTTTATCAACTCCCCCGTGACAACTTCTTTCAGCAACGATGGTTTCTTGGCAAGAAGCTTCAGTGCCAAATCCTACTACTGTGCTACTGGAAAGGGTTGCTACGAACAGCCTTAAAATCCTCCAACACAATGAAAGATTTTCTGAAGACATTACATCAGCCACCTTAAATGGAATCTTTGTATCTCTGTCTCCAGTGCTCTGCCCAGTCATGGACTGCAACTGAAGACTCCTGTCTCTCTCCCTCCCCATGAGCTCAGGCCAACTCCCTGCATTTACATGGCACATCTTCCTGAGATCACTTCTGCTTCCTGTCACTCAGAGCATGGGCACAGCGCCATCTACACATTCAAGACTTGTGTGATCCATTGAAGTGTCCACTGTTTACACACATGGCACGTAAGTGTACCTTGATGATGTGCAAACCACTGTTCCTCAAATTTGCAGAAGACTTTTAAATAGGGATGCTCTGAAGCTCAGCTTCAGTCTTGGTATTCGGCCAAAATAATTTATCAGTTTAGACTTCAGCATTTGAAAGGCTGAAGAGACCGGGGCCTGCATCAGTGTCATTTCTGGTTGTCTCTGCCCTTTAGGCATAGGACTGCATTGGACTGGGTCCAATCTGCCTAATGGTACAATTACAGATTAGTCATGGCATTCAGATTCACTGTCGATATATGAATTATTTACTTTCAAATATTAATGACCATTCTAAGTGTGACTTGGAGAAAATACCTCCTTTTTTGTTTTTATTTTTTTCACTTTGGTTTTCTTTTGGATTTGAAATATTTTGGATATGATTTGGACCATCATTCTTTTTTTTTAATGTTTTTTATTATATTATCTTAGTCACCATACAGTACATCCCTGGTTGGACCATCATTCTTATAATACCGATAATTAGAATACTCTTTCCCCGGGCGCCTGGGTGGCACAGCGGTTAAGCGTCTGCCTTCGGCTCAGGGCGTGATCCCGGCGTTATGGGATT
>NC_048233.1:76731468-76787665 GCF_002007445.2 Ailuropoda melanoleuca | reverse complement strand
CTCCCCCTGCTTGTGTTCCCTCTCTCGCTGTCTGTCTCTATCTCTGCCAAATAAATAAAAATAAAAAATAAAAAATAAAAAAAAAAAAAATCTTAGAATACTCTTTCCCAAAATGTGAACACACACATGATAGCCACAGCTGCAACTGACAGCAGACCACTTCAGGAATAGGCACAAATAGGATCACAAAGCAAATGAAATTGCACAAGTTCTTTTTCCTTTTTTTTTTTTTAATCTAATGCCTCATTGATAGAGAAAGGAATCCTATTTTTGGTTCTTGCCTCAAACTAATTAGCAAAATCATCTAATAAGGCTAGCACAGTCCTGTAATATTTAAATTATAATATTTAATTTGGAAATATTTAAATCTCTTAAAGAATGAAATTTATCTTTAAAAATATTTTTACTTTTTGTTTGGTTTGGACATTTGTAGAGAATGATAAGCACTGAAAAGGGTCTTTATGAATTCCTGCAATGAGACATTGAAGAAAGTTTCCAGCATAGGGCAGAAAGGAGGAAGAAAAGAAAGAAGCATTAAGATGCAGGATACTGGGTCAAGTTAGAAACGCAGTCTTTAAAAGGAAGGAAAATCAGCTTTTCGGGAAACCATCCAGGGTTAGTAAATGCTCTAGGCACCACTTCTGGTACCCACAAAGATCTTCAAAATAATCTCTCAGATTGCTTCCCAGCAGAGCATGCTACAACAGAAAATGACTTGTCGTTCCCAGCTACTGAAAGAAGACTGAAGAATTAAAAAATACCAACATTTCTGTTCTTGTTGTGTTTTGATAAACTTGGAGCATGAAAAGTGTCATGAACAGTAAAATTCTCAAACACATTGGACCGTGAGAAGCTGAGCTCTTCTGAGGACATGAGGCAGGACTTTCTCAATCATTTGTGTCTTTCCACAAATACTCCTAAAACTAGAAGAGGTTCCCAAAATATAAAGGACAGGTCCTTCTCTTCCCTGTAATTTTAAGAAAATACCACTTTTACTGTCTTTTTTTCCCTTCTCACTTCTCTTCAATCCTTAACTTTCCCCTCTGCTTTATTTTGTTAGGAAAGCTTCTCACTTCCAGCTGCCCTTGCATCATAATTAGAAAAGCTTTCTCTACCACAAAGCTGCAATACATTTTGCCATAGTTTCCTTTACTTCACTGACAAGTATTTTCTATTTAAATTTTTAACTATTTTTATTTCCCATGGTATAAAGAATATATTTCCATATAGCTATTCACACAGTGTCTTAGCAACACTTTAGAATCATTTATTTTTCCCAGTATTTAAATATCACATTAACTTTATTCCAAAAACTTATACGTATTATGTTCTATTTCAAAGATTTGTGTTCAGCTTCAGTGATATGTCTATTCCATTGTTATACACGTTTGTAAATATTTGTGGCTGGGTGCTATATTTAACTGATAGACTTTTCCCCCCATGTTTTGCTCAAATTACCTGCCAATGTTTTGTATATTTATTTTTCAAGGGGAAACGATTTGTCTACTTAAAAATATATACCATTAGTGGTTTTACTGGGGAACTCTTTCATGTGTAGGTTAACTTGTGGAGAGTTGAGATCTTTGGATGCTTTGTCTCTTTCAGATATCAGGCAGAATTAGAGGAAGCAATCCCTGGCAACCACACAGGACCTGGTAAAGTTTGGGTTTCCCACCTACCAGAGTAGAGAACCTCATAATTCACAAAGACAAAGCACCAAGTAAAGTATTCAAAAGTGCATTGCCTCAATACGGAGGAAACCTTAATCATAAAATAACACTGTTCTAGTCCCATTTAACAAAGTTCAAGAACAAGTATAGAAATGCAAAAATATCCAGCAACCAAGGTAAAAGTTGTCATGTCTGACAGCTAATCAAACATTACCCAACATGTAAAGAGACAGGAATATACCATCCCTTACATGGGAGCAAAAACAACCCATTCAACTTCCCCATGCACACACACATACAATATGACAATGATTATAGAATTAGTAAATGAGTACATTAAAATTATTATCACTGCACTAAATATCTTCATAAAAGTAGAGGAAAGATTGAATATGGTAAGTAGAGACATGAGAAACACAAAAAAAAAGAGCCACATCAAAAAGCTAGTGATTAAATACAGGATAACTGAGATGAGAATAGGAGATGAACAGATTGGCCACTGCAGCAGAAGAGAGTAGTAAACTTGAAGACACTACAATAGAAACCATCAAAATGAAAACAGGGGGGAAAAAGCAAAGGACTGAAAACAAATACACAGAGCATCCATGAGCTAGGAAAACACTTCAAAAATCCTTATGTATGAATAATTGGAATCTCATAGAAGAGGATGGGAGAAAGGACAGAAAACAGAAATAATAGCCAAATTATATCTGAATTTAATGAAAACTATATATCCACAGAGTCAAGAATCAAACAAGACACAAAATCATGATGTACACTACACTAAGAGAAACATCGTAATACATTGGTCAAAAACAGTGATAAAAAGAAAATGCAAAACAGCCCAAGGGAAAAGGCAATCTATGTACAGCAGAATAAACATAAAAATCACAGCAAACTTCCCACCAGAAACACTGTAGACCAGTGGAGCAGTAGAGAATGGAGCAACATCTTCAAATACTCAAACAAAAATTGTTTGAATTCAATAGTCACCAAAAATACCTTTAAAAACAAAGCTGAAGTGAAGACTTTCAGACTTACCAAATTCAAGAAAGTCATCAGGACCAGCCATCACTACAAGGAGGGTTAAGGAAATCCTTTAGTGAGCAGATAAATCCTACCAACTGGGAATCTGGATCAGAAAGAAATGAAGACCAGCAGGAGTGGTAAATATATGTGCAAATGCAAATCATATGATTTCTACATCAGCGAAAGCCCCCAATAACTCATTTTGCTTACTCTAGAATGTGTGTTTTGTTAAACATAAGAGAATTTCCGTTTTAATACTTTCCCATTCAGGTACCAAATATTTAAAACCTAAATTTAAATGTCCTCTGTCAAGAGGCTATATCAATAGCCACAACCTCCCTCCTAAATCCCTGAAAGTTAAGTCTGCAAGCTTCCATAAAACAGCTCCAAACCAGGCTCAAAGCTGAATGTGGTGCAATTTTTAAAGCCTTGCGGACTGTGAGATATATCAGAACTGTAACAAAAAATGTTCTCATCTTCAAGAAAGAACCAAGAGATTTTAAAGAATGCCTCTATACTATAATTCAGGGATCTAGCAGCTTTCTCAGGTTTCTATGAGCTTAGATAACCTCCTCCCTCCGAGATTGGAAATGGTCATCCAAACAGCAGAAGCTACATGAGCCAGCCCTATGGTCCTGCAATTGTATGCTCTAGTGGGAAATGAAACTATGTGAGTAAAGTGACTTTAATAATCTATTCCGTGAAAACTGATTCGAACAACATTTACAATGGTAAGTATGATGAAGTGGAAGGATCTTGCTAATTATAGGAAGAGGTAGCAACATGTGTTTGAGACAAAATCAGCAATAGACAACACTCTCCGGGTGGCCGCCATGTAGCAATAGCAGGGTTCACATCTGGCTTGCTGCCAGATTTGAGGTGTTTTGAAATCTAGTTGGAGAAGGTGTCAAATAAACCATTTACAGACCTCTTAACTACAGCACTGCACTGTTCAGATCTTTAAGAGAACAGTAGAGACAGAATTTTAAACGAGGAGGAAAAAGGAAAGGTTTTTTACTAAAAAGAATTGACAATATATATTTTAAAGGGGGGGTTTGTCACACCTGTGGACAGATAAACTAAGCCAATGTTATGACAAAGCTCGGATAAAGACCAATTTCCAGAACAATTTCCTAAATAGGTAAAGGAAAAAGCCAGCACCCTCATCCTGTTCAGATGAGGATGACCTGGTTAATGGTAATTTCTGTGGCTTCTACGTACCCTTTGGTTAACTTGACTCTTATGAGATCTTTCCACAAGGTGGCATTCAAGTCAAGTAGTAGGTTAAATCCGGGCTCCAAGTTTCACCTAGTCCTAGAAGATTTTGTACATTGTCCATTCAGTTCCCTATTTACCTTGGTTTCTTGATTTCCCTTCTACCGTGCTGTCACTCTTCATTCTCCTGTTGATTCCACCTTTTCTGACTGCTAAGGTTGTATGTCCTAGGTCCTCTTCTCTGTCAAAACAAACTGCTGCAGTAAATGCATCCAATCCCATAGCTTTAAATGTTATGTAACTGCTGAATATTCACACATTTACAGCTGCATTCCAGATTACGCTCCCTAATTCCACATTTGTATATCTAACCGCCTGTCCAAATCTCCACTTTGTTGTCATATAAACTCTCAATATCAAAATGTCAAAAAATGAACTCCTGAATCCACTTCCATTCACTGCTCCCCACCTTCCCACCACTACAGTGCTCCTCTCTCAGGAAAGGCTTTTTCTTCTTGATTGATGGAAAGCCCACCCTAGCAATTTCCCAGGTCGAAATCTTTAAGTCACTGTTGGCTCTTCTCTTCATACCTCATACCCAATCTGATATAGAATTTTGCTAGTTCAATGTCCTATAAACTAAAATACAGCTTTATTTGGTGCGTAAATTCCTGTAGATAATATTTGTTAATTAAATTTCAATTACACCTTCACTCATTAAAAAAAAAATTAATAATTTGACTCACAGGGTGCCTGTGTGGCTCAGTCAGTTAAGCATTTGACTCTTGATTACAGCTCTGGCCATGATCTCAGGGTCCTGAGATTGAGCCCCTCATCCTCCCTGCTGACCATGGAGTCTGCTTAAGATTCTCTCTCCTTCACTCTGCTCTCCCTAACCCCCACTCATTCTCTCCCTCTATGTCACTTTCTCTCCCACCTGTGCACATGTGCACATGCACAAAAAAATTTTTAAAAATAAAATCTGACTAACTAGTTGGAAAATTATGACAAAATCGTCACACTTCATCACCTGTAATGCAGAATGCATACTTGACAGAGAAACATGTAAAAATTCCCTGATAATCATAATTTATGTTAAATTATGACAATACCTTTCTTTTTCCAAAGCACTGTACATCTCTCAACCCCCTCCCTGAATCTGCTGAAAATCTGTTAACTCTAGAGCTTGACATTCCCACTACAGGGCAACTGCACTTCTAAGGATCCCTTTGTTTACTCGAGTTTTGAACAATTACACTTGCTTCCAAGAAGTCTAATTCCTGGGGAATATTACACACAATACTTAACTACTAAAAATGACAAAAGTTGCCATTATTGCTGAAAATTAGAAATGGTGGAAATTCAAGTAAGAATAAAAGACTGCTGACTTCTTTTTGTCATCTGAGAGTCATATACTGCCTGGGAGGCTGGAATACACACATGGAAAAGTCAAGGGTAAACACTGGAGAAGTATTGAAAAATATACTATTTCATATTAGTTAAGGACATAGGAGTTATGTAATATCAACATGAATGAATGGTAGTCCAACTGAAAGACACCGAGAGCTCAGTGAGGGGGTGCTAAAATGATTATGAATGAGAAACAAAAATTAAAAATAGGCAACAGCAAAACAGGAAATAGTAAGACTCTGAGAAGTGCTGTAAGTCAGTTTGACTATGTCAGGGTAGAGAATCTTGACAAGGTAGGAATTCTTTTCAAGAACCAAGTTTACACCAGAATCAAATGTTAAACTAAATAAAAAAATACAATAAAATTAATGGGAAGAAGAGGAAGAAGAACCAAGTCTTGCTTTCCACTATGTGGTGGAGCTGCTCAGGGACATCAACTGGCATTGAATAACTTCATGAGATTTAGAAAGTGATTACGCTAAATGGAGAGAAAAATGCCTGTTAAGAAGCATGTGGCTCTGCTGGGTGATTACACATGTGGCCACTCTGTAACTGCGGTACAGATCACCGTATAGGAGCAAATAATTAGATGCTTAACACTGATCTAGACTTCTGCTGTGGAGTGGCATTGCTATGGCCCATGTGATGTTCTTGCCCAGTGGGAACACCCTGTTATTACAGCAGATGGGTGCAAAATCAGTGGTCGGGGAATAGCTCCTCCATCAGTGGAGAACCAGCCTCAGGGGATGAAATCAGCATGGTGTCCTCTGGGACATGTCACTGCTGCCCACACAGGCTCTCTGGGCTCCCACAGCACAGGTCCATCATGACAGAGGAGAACATTAATCTCACAATGTATCTTCTAAGAAGGTGAACGAGAGCCGTTTCTACTTCAGTCTAAGAATACAATCAACTAGGGTTCAAAAAGACACCGGAATGATTCGGTAAACACCGTACTTGCATATCTTGTAGCAATCATCCTTAATTAGAAGGAAAGTAAATCCCTTGGTAAACCAGAAAGGCTATTTCCTCCTCAGGATCATAAATACTTAAGTCTTGTGTTTTACATCTCTCTTTGAAAGCAATACACATCCTAGTTCTTCAAATTTTTTATTATGTTATGTTAGTCACCATACAGTATATCATTAGTTTTTGAGTTCTCCAAATTTGACTAAGATATAATAATTGTATGATTTTTACCTTGTTTATGTCCCAGAGAGCTTGCCTCCACAGTCAGAAAAACCAAGTTAGAAAAATTGCACCTGGTTCCTGGACTCTCTGTGACCAAATCTTGAGTTTGGTAAGATCTTGGGTTAAATATCATTAGAATCTTTATGTTTACGACTTTCCATTGTTGACCAACTGTAAAAACTCAGATCTATTAATCACCTGTATTATTTGCTTTATGTATGTCATATGCAGATTTTACTGAATTCATAGAATTATTCGTTAGAGGGGCGCCTGGGTGGCACAGAGGTTAAGCGCCTGCCTTCGGCTCAGGGCGTGATCCCGGCGTTATGGGATCGAGCCCCACATCAGGCTCCTCTGCTATGAGCCTGCTTCTTCCTCTCCCACTCCCCCTGCTTGTGTTCCCTCTCTCGCTGGCTGTCTCTATCTCTGTCGAATAAATAAAAATAAAAAAAAAAAGAAAAAAAAGAAAAAAAGAATTATTCGTTAGAAATTAATTTCAAAATGTAACATGAAATTAATCAATCCCATTTTATAAGTACATACACAGCTATTACTCTTAAAGTATGTGAGTAATTCATGCTTAATACCTGTTTGCTTTATCTGTAAGCAACACTTATTTGCTGAATGAGGAAACCTGATTATGAACTTGAGTTCTAACTTGAGTTAGATTAAGTTATTTTGCTTGATCTACTTTTGTGTCCTTTTCTGCAAAATTTTCAAAACTAAATGAATGAGTGTGTACTTAGGGTTGAAAATTGGTAAATAAAACATGTAGGTATCTAGAAAGCGCTCACAAGCAACAAGAAAAGGGATGAATAATGTACCTGCAGAGAATTACCAGGAGATTCTCTAATGGACTTTCTTTCAATTTCACTTCTCATCTTCCTTCCTTTTCACTCTATCTTCCTTTCTCCTTCCCTCTGCCCTCTCTTTGTCCCCTCTCTTATTCCATGAGTTTGTATCTGTGTTTCTCTTTTACTAAATGTGCTACTGCAGAAATTGAGGCTTACAGGGGCTGAGATCACTAAGCCAGTAAGTGGACTGGCTGTGATTAAGCAGTAAGTTTGCTGTGCCTGGATCCAGTGACATCCCCGGCAAACAGAAACGCAGTTGTGGAAAGAAGTGCTAGGAGTCTGGAAGGACATGTATGGGATGACAGTGGAATAAATAAAGTGAGGGGAACAGAGAAATGAAGCTGAATACAGGTGTGGAGGGGTGCTAGTGACTGAGCTGAATGTTAGGTTGAATAATTCAAATCTGAACTATATCAATATGGAGACTCTCATCCTCCAAGCCGTAAGACAGATGGAGAACTAGATGCTGCTTAGAGCAGTGGCTTTCAATTTTTTTTTAACATGAAATGAACCACCTCTCTAAGAAAACCTTAACCAGGGGCATAAACATTCAATGCATTTGAGAGATGGATGATTGTGTTTGAAGAAGACTGAGCCCTTCTGCTTTACTCAGCTAGTATCCATCCTTTTACTACACATGAGGACACTGAGGCTAGGAGGTGACAGCTACATGACCCAGGAGCAGACCGCATTCGAGACACAGCTTGGATGAAGCCCACTTCTTATTTTCCTGACTCTGGAGTCAGTGTTCCTTGTAGTTCACAGGGTTCCTTACAAGCAAGATCTCAGTTCTTAGGTCAGGAGGGAGAGGATGAGGTTAAGCAGGGGGAAGAAATTTCACTTCAGCCATCCCCCGTGGAAGCCCTGCATTGTGTGTATGAGGTGGGATGGGGTGGGAGTGAGGTTGCTGAATTTTAAGAGTAATTTCTCAGCATACACAGTATGGTAGTACCCACATATGAATTGCAGCTGTGCTCTAGAAAATTCCTAAGATAGGGCAGCCCAGCCTCTGCTTAAAAGTTCCCAGTAGTAACACAAGGTATGTTTTCTTTGTAGGATTTCTTCTGGGTTGCAATAGTAACTCTCTTGACACATCCCATCATTTGTTCTCTTCTCACTGGTGAAACAGAGTAGTTAACAGTTTGAGCTGTGGGATCAAAAGGCCAGTCCACAGCACACTAGTTACCTAATCTTATGCAAGAGATTTAACTTCCCAAGATCTCAATTTCTCTTCTTTAAAATGGGAGTCCCAGTGGTACTTAACTTCACGTGGTTGCATGAGACTTAAGTGAGGTAATACTATATCACACATGGCCCAGTGCCCAGCAACATAGTTAATACACCTAAAACCTAATTGCTTAATTGGTGTTGTGACTATGTTCCAGAATCCTTTGCTTCATTTAGAGAACAGAGGAAATCAAGGGAATGCCCTAGGATGATTCACGGTTGAGTCATTATGTGTGACCTGGATCTTTGCCAGGCCATCCCTATTTGTCACCTTCATCAAGGAACAGTATATTGCCCATATAGTCATGAGTTTTAGGTATATTTTGGTCATTTAATAATTACAGGTAAAGCACAAAATTACAACAGAATTGTCACATTGTCTGGAAAAGAGCATAGGAAGCATAACCCAATTCTGTTTGAAGATAAAACAGGACGATATATTGTAATGAAACTAGTGCAATGATTTTTAAATGATATACTCACAGAGTAACTACTAGAGAAAAAATGTTGATATTTGAGGGCACTGATTCAGGATTCAGGAAATATGGTTCACTTTCTGGCTTCACCACTCATGAGCTGTGCAGCCTTGGTTGTTTCCTAATCTCTATGAGGGTCTGCTCCGTCCTCTTGAGTCAATCATGGGTAGATCCAGTACCTGGAGTAAGGGAGGTGCTCAAAAAGGTTGGCTAATCATAACAACAATAATGATAATAATGGGAGAAAAACTGTGTCTCATATGGAACAACCATTTAAAGAAAGAAGAAGACCTGTCATGGGATAAGCTGGCATTAATGAAGTATCTACCTTTTAAACATTTTATTGAGCATATTTTTAAGATCCAAATGCTTGGTTGGTGAATAAATGAATAACAACAAACAACGTCCATGAAGTCCTGGAAAGACAAGAGGCTAAATCACCTCTAATTATAAATCACATGTTGCTTTTTTTAGGTTTTCCAGCTTTCAGCTGCAGTGTATATTGGAACCTAATAAATGCGAAATCCAAACAATGTGACTGAATTCATTCTTTTGGGCATTACGGAGAACCCAGAGCTGCGGAAAATTCTCTCTGCTGTGTTTCTAATCATGTATATGTCCACAGTTTTGGGAAACCTACTCATTGTGGTAACTGTAATCGCCAGTCAGAGTCTCAGATCACCTATGTATTTTTTCCTTACTTCCTTGTCCCTTTTGGATGTTACCTACTCTTCTGTCATTGCCCCCAAGATGATTGTGGACTCTCTCTCCAAGAGCACTACCATCTCCTTAGAAGGCTGCCTGACCCAGCTGTTTGCAGAGCATTTCTTTGGTGGTGTGGGAATCATCCTTCTCATTGTGATGGCCTATGACCGCTACGTGGCCATCTGTAAGCCCCTGCACTACAGGACCATCATGAGCCCTCGGGTGTGCTGCCTGATGCTGGGAGGGGCCTGGGTGGGGGGCTTTATCCATGCGGTAGTACAGCTTCTCTTCATGTATCAAATACCCTTCTGTGGCCCCAATGTCATTGATCACTTTATGTGTGATTTGTTTCCCTTGTTGAAGCTGGCCTGCATGGACACCCACACCCTGGGTCTCTTAGTCATCCTCAACAGTGGGGTGATGTGTGTCATCATCTTCCTTATCCTCGTCGCCTCCTACGTGGTCATCCTCTGCTCCCTGAAGTCTTGCAGCTCTGAAGGGCGGCGCAAAGCCCTCTCCGCCTGTGGCTCCCACCTCACCGTGGTCATCTTGTTCTTTGTGCCGTGCATTTTCCTGTACGTGCGGCCTGTGGCCACCTACCCCATAGACAAGGCAATGGCTGTGTCTGATTCCATCATCACACCCATGTTAAATCCCTTGATCTACACCCTGAGGAACGCTGAGGTGAAAAATGCCATGAGGAAACTGGGGAAACGAGGGACTTTTGTTGGCAAGTGACTGTCATGCTAAGAACACTTAATGCTAAGAAAAAATAGAAATTCTTTCTGAAAAGTGCGAGAAATAAACTATCCATTGTTTACCAGGGGCAAGAGGGATTTCTTAAAGATACAAGCCTACTTGGAGCACTTGGGTGGTGCGGTGCGGTAAGTGTCTGCCTTCTCAGGTCATGACTGGCATCAGGCCCTGCATTGAGCTTCCTGCTCAGAGGTGAGCCTGTTTCTCCCTCTCCGTCTGCCCCTCCCCTGCCCACTTGTTCATGTGCTCTCTCTGCTTCAAATAAATAAATTCATCTTTAAAAAATATGCGAACCTCCTTTAAGATTTAGGATTTAAGGATTATGGGTTTTTAAAAGATCTTGATACTTTCCTGCTTTATTCTCTTCCTTGGCTTCCTATTACCTTCAGAAACATCTTGCCTTGTAGCAAAATGCCCTGATTAATCTTTCTACTGCCAGTAAATCTCCTGCCCCATCTGGAGCACCTCGCCTCCTCCCTCACTGTGCATCAGCAGGTGGTGAACTTTTTCATCTGCCACCAGAGCTCTGTGGGATTTTCTCACCTCAGTGCTTTTTCTTCTTTCTGAAACATGCCTCATCCTCTTCAGGTGGTTGCTGAATTTAGTTTACAGTCTGGGACTAAGAGATTAAGTGTCCTTACCTCAGAGAGCATCTCCCATGACTGTTTTATAGATTCTTTCACTCCTTCCGTAATTCCCTATGTTAACATCTTCTTTATTTTCTTTGTAAAAATGATCCAATGTATAATTATTTTGCATGATTACCATTTGACTTTTGCTACTTGCCATCTAATATACCATACATCTTGATGGAAAGACCTTCATCTATTTATGATTGGCAGATGCCAATTAAGTTTCCATTAAGGTCTGTTGAATGACTATAGAATGCAAGAAACTTTTATCCCCAAATAGCTTAATTCAGATGGTTAGGTGAAAAAAGGAGACAATTGACAAATATTAAAAACAACAATGGGGGCGCCTGGGTGGCACAGCGGTTAAGCGTCTGCCTTCGGCTCAGGGTGTGATCCCGGCATTATGGGATCGAGCCCCACATCGGGCTCCTCCACTATGAGCCTGCTTTTTCCTCTCCCGCTCCCCCTGCTTGTGTTCCCTCTCTCGCTGGCTGTCTCTCTGTCGAATAAATAAATACAATCTTAAAAACAACAACAACAACAATGAAAAGATGTTGAATTTTGCCAAATGCTTTCTCTGAATCAATTGACGGGATCATATGGTTATAGTCCATTCTTTTATTAACATGGGGTATCACATGGATTGAGTCACAGATGTTGAACCACCCTGGTAGCCCAGGAATAAATCCCACTTAGTCCTGCTGAATAATCCTTTTAATGTATCATTCAATCCTTTTGGCCAGTATCTTGGTGAGAATTTCAGCATCCATTCTCCAAAGACAAAATAAATAAAAGCAAAAATGAACTATTCTGACTTCATCAAGATAAAAGCTTCTGTACAGCAAAGGAAACATTCAACAAAACTGAAAAGCAACCTACGGAATGGGAGACGATATTTGCAAATGACACTACAGATAAAGGGCTAGTAGCCAAGATCTATAAAGAATTTATCAAACTCGACACCCAAAAAACAGACAATCCATCAGGAAATGGGCAGAAGACATGGACAGACATTTCTCCAAAGAAGACACACAAACAGCCAATAGACACATGAAAAAAAATGCTCCACATCACTTGGCATCAGGGAAATGCAAATCAAAAACACAATGAGATATAACCTCACACCACAAAGAATGGCTAAAAATAACAATTCAGGAAACAACAGATTTTGGCAAGGATGCAGAGAAAGGGGAACCCTCTTACACTGTTGATAGAAATCCAGACTGGTACAGCCACTCTGGAAAACAGTATGGAGATTCCTCAAGAAGTTAAAAATAGAGCTACCCTATGATCCAGCAACTATGCTACTAGGTATTTACCCCAAAGATACAAATGTAGTGAACTAAAGGGGCAACTGCCCTCCAATGTTTATAGCAGCAATGTCCATAGCCAAACTATGGAAAGAGCCGAGATGTCCATCAACAGATGAATGGATAAAAAGATGGGGTATATATAAACAATGGAGTATTACTCAGCCATCAGAAAGGATGCCATCTTATCATTTACATGGACATAGATGGAATTGGAGGGTATTAAGCTGTGCGAAGTCAGTCAGTCAGAGAAAAACAATGATCATATGGTTTCATTCATATGAAAAACATAAGAACCAGCACAGAGGACCATAGGGGAAGGGAGGGAAAACGGAATGGGAAGAAATTAGAAATGGAGACAAACCATGACAGACTCTTAACTATGGGAAAGAAACTGAGGGTTGCTGGAGGGGACGTAGGTGGGGGGATAGGATAACTGGGTGATGGCATTAAGGAGGGCACATTATGTGATAAGCACTGGGTGTTATATGCAACTGATGAATTACTAAACTTTACATCTGAAACTAATGTTGTGCTATATGTGGTCTAATTGAATTTAATTTTAAAAAAAACACAAAAGGCAGAGAGTGATCATTAGAACAGGATCAGTGGATGTGGAGGGCTCTGGTTATTTTTGGAGGGTACTTCATGTTGGGTAGGCAGAAAAGGATTCTATTACCAGGTAACATTTCAGCTGATTTTGAATTCTGTTGAGATTTTCTAAGGAAAAGTGCTGAAACATACGATATGTTCAGTGATGAACACCAATAAACAGCAAAAATGATCAGGAGAAAACAGCATGTGAGGATTAGTGGGGCGAATGTTCTAGAAAGGGACACTCTAAAGCAGGACTACCATGGTAATTTCAAGGAACTCTGAAAGACCAGGAACATAATGGTCAAGGAAGAGGATGGCAAGAAGCAAGATCAGAAATGCACGTAGGGTCAGATTATGTAGTGCAAAGACAGCCAACCCTCCCTGAAACCACAAAAAGCATGAATGTTATTGTCTCTTAAAAATCACCAAGACTCAAAAAGTCTTCACAAACATTGACTGACTCTCACTTCTGTGCTATAGAGGAGTTGGGGGAATACGTGTGAAAAGCTTTTTCAGCTAGCTTCCATTTGTCCTTTAATTTATGATTGTAGAAGGAACTTTACAACAGAATTTGAAAATATATCGCAGTAAAGTACTCCTCTTAGCTTTATATTTTAAAATTGTTTCCATTTATCAATACAGAAGAAAAAAATCCATAACGGTGTCATGACTTGTGCCTTTTGATAATCCTTAAAATGGTCTTTGTTTTATTATATCACATAATATAAACACTGGGAAGGATCTTAGAATGAGGTCCATGTCTTTATATCCGTGTAATATGTAAGGTTTTAGAACTTGATAAAATCAATCGAAGTAATAGTGCGATGCTAGCTTTAGTTTTCTGCTTCTCATTTATTATTGAGAGCTTTTTGTGACTGTGCCATCATATAATGTAGTGCCCACTGTCAGTATGTTCACATCTTTTTACAGAGGATTAAATTAGTTCTCATGTAATAGCATGCCTCCATTTCTCATTAAGTAAATTTTAGCAGATAAGACCTGGAATTTTCTACATATTCTGCTTTCCAACAGTCCTTAGTTTGCTGATTTCTGTTACCAGGATTTTCTGATAATCAAATCACATGGCTAAACCAAGAAAGATTCTTTCTGAGATGCCAAAATGGGATTTGGTAAAATTTCATCTGATTTATAATTAAAGAACAGCAAACTAAAAGTAAAATGATTTCTTTAACTTCATCAAAGTGTATGTCCCAGAAACCTGAAGGAAATATCACACTTAATTCTGAGAGAGATCCATTAAATCCAGGAATAATATAAGGCCACTTTTTACAGCTGCTATTATTATATATTTTACTAGGAGATTTAAGGCCAAGTTCTCAACCTCATATACTTGCAGAGATTAGGAAGATTTTAAAAAACTGAATAGAGCCAAACTGTGCAAAGACATTTAAGCAGAAATTTAAGACATTTACTCCCTGTAGAAAGGGAGCAAATCCTGTCCCCTTTGAGAGTCTGCCAAGACTAAGCTGTGGTGTGTTGTTGCCTTCTGAGGAGCATATATCCAAATCTGTCCCATATTCAGATTTTCAAGAGAAGTCAGGCATTCATATTTTATATAAATGCTTATTATTTCAATATACTGATGACTGATTATGTTTATAAAACCTTATGTTAAACAAAAATTATTGGTTTAGGGGCGCCTGGGTGGCACAGCGGTTAAGCATCTGCCTTCAGCTCAGGGCGTGATCCCAGCGTTATGGGTTCGAGCCCCGCATCAGGCTCGTCTGCTGTGAACCTGCTTCTTCCTCTCCCACTCCCCCTGCTTGTGTTCCCTCTCTCACTGGCTGTCTCTATCTCTTTCAAATAAATAAATAAAATCTTTAAAAAAAATTATTGGTTTAAACAAATTTACAAATTTTCAGATAAATTCGGTCCACCAGCCTGTCACTTTGGAAATTCTGTGTCAAACAATGAAATAAGAGTAGAAGGAAATAAAACAATCAGAACCAAACATGAAACAACACAACTCAATACTGCCTGGTGTGTTCACCTAGTTCACCAAACCAGGACAATCATCTGACAGATTATAGTGTTTATTAAAAGAGCCTTGTCAAAAATCAGCAGAATACCTCCAAATGTAGGTATAAAAACAATTATAAAACGAAATAAATCTCCCTCACAGTAACAACAAAACTAAGAGACGTAACAAGCACATGTACAATCTTCATGAAAAACACTAAACATCTTCACAAACGTGCAACGACTGAATTAAGTGAGTTATACAATTCACAATGGGAAGAACTCCCCTTTTAATGTTGTTGATTTTTCCCAAGGAATTGACACACTGAATGAATTCCTAATCAAAATCTCTGCAGGTGACTTCCATGGAAACTGAGAACATGATTCCGAACTCTACATGGTTAAATATATAGTTGAGAATAGTCAAAGGATTTTTGGGGACAGGGGGAGAAGAACTGAGAGCAAATATATCATAAAGCCATAGTAATTTTTAAAATAGGGTATGGCCACAGAATAAACAAATGTGAATAGAACAGAGTATTGTGCAAAGAAATTCAACCATATATATTTGGTAATTTAATATATGATGAGTTTGAAAGTATTAATCGTATGCAAATAAATTATTTTAAGATAAATGAGAACAAATTTGGAAAAAAAAGTTAAAACCTATCTCACAAAGTCAGTAAAAAAAACATTTCCAATAGAATTTTATGTGTATGGGAGACTCAAAACAAAGAGGAAAAGGATGAAGAAAAAGGTAAAAATACATTTTAAATCAAGTTACAGTAGGAATGGGGAAACGGGAGATGAGATGCAAGGAGAAATTATTTTAATGTGAATTACATACTCCCTTGTAATATTATCCTATTTTTTAAGCAAGGAAATGCACTCATTTCCATTTTCCACAGCTAATGATTACTTTTAAAAAATATAAAAGCAAACCTGATTCATTTTTTCTAAGGAAAATGTAGTGTTTTAAATTTTTGGACATAATGCAGTCACTGGAATTCCCTACTGCTGTCAGTAAAAGCTGCACAAATATATATATGAAACATTATATTCAATATTGGACAACGGGCAATATAGTACTGGGATTCCTCAGAGAAAGGAAACAGGTGAACGCTAGGACAGCCACAAGCTGCGCAAGAAGTCTCCAACCTGAACATAGAAATGAGAGGAACTGGAAATGGCTCCCCTCACCACGTAATCACAAAAGGGTTTTCAGAGTTCTTTCAGATCTTTAATGAGGTCACTTTATTCTGTTTTTTTTTCCCCTGCCAATCAAAGATTGATTTTCAGACTTCCTTTCCTTTTCCCCCTTCCAATGCTTGCAGTGATTCCTTTTCCCCTTTCCTCATGACTACTTCCTAATATCAGTCTCCACCCAATTTACTTTGAATTTTCCCCCATTTACAGATAAGTTTAATTATAAAAATTTTCTTCATAAAAATGTAACCTTTATGTGAGTGCAAACAAATATTACTCAAATGTTCTCATTTGTTCTCTGACAAACGTCCTCCTTGGGACTTAAATATGTATTCCACCACCACTTCCTATGAAGAAATTCTGGGAATCTTTGGTGGGACATTATAACATTGTGTCTTCCATTGGCAGAAATTTTTCACATACTTATGAAGTTCTTTTCTCCTTAGCCTCTATCACGTAAAGTTATACTTCCTGGCACCAATTTGATGGGAACCGCAAAATCAGGTGCTGAAAGAGCATCACTAATAGTGGTTGATTATGAGAGTATGATGTGAGGAGGGGTAGGTATTCCACATATCAAGTAGGTGATCTTCAGAAATGAAAATACATATTTTAAAACATTCTCATATAAAGTCGAAAAACCAGAACTGGAAAGCACTTAAGTAGACTTTCCAATTCTGGGTTCTTCCAAGGAATCTGAATGTTGATTTTGCAGACACTATTAGGAACCAAAAACAAAAAAAAAAGCTTTTTCCTGATACCTGAACAAACATGGCAGCCAAGGAAGCTAAGCTACACTAGGTCAATAATACAGAGATGTTCTGAAACTTTTCTTCTCCCTGAAAATGTTCATATACCCAGAAATGATTCTCAAAATACAAGACGGCAAAGTTCTTTCTCCACCCTTGACAAAGTTCCCATTTTCATTTACCTTTTCTTGCTCGTCACTGTGCATGGTTCTCTAGTCTCCCTTCTACCCTTCATCCTCCCTTCTGCATATTCCTGCTGCCAAACACCCTCACTGCCTCTTCCTTCTCCCTTGTGAAGAGCAATGGGAAGGACCCCACCAAGAGTCAGCTTCCTGGCTGATACCGCTCATCACCGCCAAGTATGAGATTCTCCTTCTCTCACCATTCACAGAACTTTGAGAGGTTCTCCAGGGACAGTCCAGGTTTTCACTGAGATTTCTAGCTTTGATTGGAGTTTGAGGGTCCATCCATGTAGATTCCCCTGCAAGGCAGGCTCAGGAATAGATTCCAGAGCAGAATTTTCTCAGAACACCTTCTCCAAGGCCCAGGTTCTCAAGACAGCACCCTCCACTCTCTAAGTTCCGGTTCCATATGGATTAGCTCTTATGACCACATCCTTAAAGACTAGAATAAAATCTAGAGAAAGAATTGGTGTGTGTGCACACACACATGATCATTCTTTCACTAGTCAGTTCTTTCTTTCTGAAGACAAATTTATACAGGAAGCTAAATTATCACGTGAATATGATCAGATACCAATAGCATTCAACTAAGGGCCATCATAGGTTCTTCAAAATGGTTATGGACTGTAAGTAATCCTATTCTAATGCAATCCTCTCAGAATAAGAAATATATATTTGTAAATATTTACTGATATTAAAACGAATATACAAAATATTAGTGCAATTAAAATTTGGTTTTTTCCCCAAGTAGAATATTTTATCTTTCCTGTCTATGAAGGAAAACCAGCCTTCTAAACATTAGAATCCCTGAATATCATGTATCAACAGAAGTCATACTTGGCTACACCATAACTTTTTCATGGCAAGTTTCACTTCTGCATTCCTCAGTGTATAGATCAGAGGATTGAGCAATGGTGTCCCAATTGTATAAAACACAGCCACCATCTTATCTACTGGAAATGTGGTTGCTGGCCGTGTGTATATGAATATACATGGACCAAAAAATAGGACAACCACAATAAAATGGGAGGTGCAGGTGGAAAGGGCTTTCCGCCTTCCTTCTGCACTGAAGTTTCTCAGAGAGTACAAGATGAGGACATAGGAGATAAGCAGGATTATGAAACTCACCATGCATATGGCTCCACTGTTAAAAACAACTAGCAAGTTTATCAAATAAGTGTCCATGCAGGCAAGTTTCAACAAGGGCTGCAAGTCACAGAAATAATGGTCAATTACATTCGGGCCACAGAAAGGCAATCTCAAAGCAAGGAAAATTTGTGCTGAAGAGTGGATACAGGATCCCACCCAGCTCAGAATCACCAGCACACTGCAGACATGGCGGCTCATGATGGTCGTGTATCGCAAGGGCTTACAAATGGCTACATAGCGATCAAAAGCCATGAGGATGAGCACAAAGATTTCCAAGCACCCAAAGAAGTGGGCTGCAAAGACCTGAGTCATGCACTCATTGTAGGAAATGGACTTCTTCTGAGAAAGGGCATCCACAATCAGTCTGGGGGCTGTCGTTGTAGAGAGGCACGCATCAGCAAAGGACAGATAGAGTAGGAAGAAGTACATGGGACTCCCGAGGGTCCTGCTTGTTTTAATAGTCACTACAATGAGAAAGTTCCCCAGCAGAGTGGCAAGGTAAAGCATCAAGAAGACACCAAATATTGCTTTCTGCTTTCCTGCATCCTGTGTCAACCCAAACAGAATGAATTCAGTCACACTGCTATTCATTGCCATACTAGCAGCTGCAGGTAAGATGCCATTGACAAGGGCTTAATCTGCAAAGGGAAGAAGTGACATCATGGGAAGACCAGTGGACTGACCTCTGAATTCCTTCTTTGTGTTCCATGTTATGTTACTTCCAACTGCCTTTAATCCTTCATGAAACTTTGGAAATCTGCAGAAGTCCAAGCCTCTCCCAGATCTGTTGATTCAGAAACTGCAGTTCAGGGGCGCCTGGGTGGCTCAGTCATTAAGTGTCTGCCTTTGGCTCAGGGCTTGAGTCCGTGGTTCTGGGATCGAGCCCCACATTGGACTCCCTCTTCCACTGGGAGCCTGTTTCTTCCTCTCCCACTCCCCCTGCTTGTGTTCCCTCTCTCGCTGTCTCTGTCTCTGTCAAATAAATAAATAAATTCTTTAAAAAAAAACTGCATTTCATCAAAGCCTTTATATTTTAGGAATAAAAATTAAATGTCCCTTAAAAATTTGGTTACTACCAAGATTGAAAATGGCAGAACTTATACTTTCCTTGGACAAATGACTTAACTGCCTCAAATTTTAGCCTTCATATGAAAAATGGTGTGCCAATACTTGCCCTACCTTACCCTGAGTTTCCCTAGGAATTATAAAAAAAAAAAAGTATTTATGTTCACATATACACACATATAGTTCGTGTATCATGAATTTTATCTGTGCTTTGAAATCTAAAAAACACTAATAGAATATAATTAAGTACTCATATTGTGGGAGAATCCCTCCTGAATATTCTTAGTTCAGTTCATTAATTTTTGACTCCCTGACCTCTTCATCTCTGACCTCATCAGTATCTTGGTTTAAACATGCTTTACAAAAATCTATTTTGACCATCTTTTACTTACAGCTCTTGAGTTCAATGTCAGTTTCACTGATGGTCATTATGAATGTCTGGAGAACTTTGAGGTTGGAATAATTGAGGAAAACTGTTTGCCATCTTTACTGTACTCTTAAACTGAACTCATTAGAATACTGAGTATCTGTGCATATGAATTCAATGTGGCATAACATTCCTAACAATGCCTATAATGTATGTTTTTATTCATCCATATTCCTTTTTACCCTGAATTCCCAGGATAATTCTAAAAATGTCATTTGAAAAATATTCCATAATTCCAATATAGTATGATTTTTGTTTCAAGTTCTTGTTCATAGCATATATAGCTCGTCATTGAAATCATTGTATATCATTTTGTGTTTTGTTTTAGACTTGGAATTATCGTAATACTTCTTCCCATGTTACTATACTTTTCATAATTTAACTGTTTAATTATGTGACATTGTATAGATTTTTCTAAGTGGCATTTATTTGACCCTTTGTCCACTGAGATATTGATGTTGCTTCCAATTTACACTCTCATGAACAACAATTTAGATAATTTCCCAAGTATTATATTGCTGCCTCAAATGCTTGAGATTACCATTGCTACTAATAATATTAAAAAGTCTTTCAATATTTTGTGTCCATTAATTAACTGTACTACAGAATAATTCATGATCATAATTAATTCTTCAAAGTACACAGAAGAATTAGAGAAGAAAATTAAAATCTGTCTCCAAATTTATTGAATCTCTCATCCTACTCTCCAGAAATACGTACTTTTTTTATGTGTCTTTTTAGAAACATTCTATCAGTAAATTTGCATATGTGTATCTCTACAACCATTTTCTATATACAAGTATGGCCATAATTTCAAGGTTGATGATTAATCTGCAAGAAAGCTAATGAACCTGAAGAAAAACAAAAAAGGTTATTTTGTAACATTATCGTATTATCTTTCTTGGTTAATAAAAAATAAAATTATATCTTATTGTGTGCATATACTTTTTTATCACCAAGCGCGTTTTACATTTTTACTACATTTTTAATGAAGATATTGCTCTTCTGAGAATTTTTTATCTTCTATCAGTTTATATTTCACAAATTTGATATGTTATCTGGGATGGTTATTAATCTAGCAAAAATAGTTATTTTTCTTGGCCAAGAACACAGGTTCAAGAGTCAGATGTCTTAAGTTCAAATCCGGGTTTCACCGTTTACTCGCTTGGGAAAGCCACTTTAAACATAGTCATGGTACCTCTGGAGGTAAAATGAGAGAAAGACTTGGCTCATAAAGTAAAAACTATGTAATTGCCAGTCTCTGCTTCTTTCACTATTAGGATTTTACGTTTTCTCTTTTTCTGTGACTTATTTCTTTTCATATAATCCAAGCTGCCAATTTCCCCACTTAATTTAGTCTACTTTCAAAATATTTTAAAATTATACTGTCTATTCACTTCTCTCAAAATTCTGTAATTGTCTTTTATTTTAAATATTTACTCACAATTCTGTAGAGTTTTTGTAAAGAATGGCAAAATGCTCTCCTGTTTGTAAGAATTTAACATGAGTTTTAAGATAAATGAAGATGAAATTATTCACTATGTAAGGTACTTTGTGATAGATCCTAGAAGAATGCAAACCATCAGCAGAAAGAAGAATACAAATTCCTATGGGATAGATTGGCAGTGAAAAATTTAGAATTATGTTAGATGTACAGAAGGGGGAATGAATCACGAGAGATTATGGACTCTGGGAAACAAACTTCGGGTTTTAGAGGGGAGGAAGGTGGGGGGATGGGCTAGCCCGGTGATGGGTATTAAGGAGGGCACCTATTGCATGGAGCCCTGGGTGTTATACGCAAACAATGAATCATGGAACATTACATCAAAAACTAATGATGTACTGTATGGTGACTAACATAACTTAATAAAAAATTTTTAAAAAAAGAAAAAAAGAGATGAACTATAATGTTAACTGAAGACAGGCAAGTTCTAAACCAGGTTCCCTGAGATGCAGGTATTCTAAAGCAGAGCAGAGGGGTAGGTTAGCACAGCGATGGTGCATAGGGGCTGAGGCCACATGGCCTAGATTCATACCCCACCCAAATGCCCACTATGGTGCCATATTTCACAAGTCCCTTGATATCTCTGTGCTTGATTTTCTTCACCTGTAGACATTAAGAGTAAAATAACATACTCTGTGGGGTTTCTATGAAGGCTAAATACTTCAGTTATGTACAAAGCATGGGAGATGCAGGTCTGTACTCCCTGCAAATGGAATGGTTACTTTCATTATGATTTTTAATATCAACTTCAAAGTTGTTAATCTACCTTGTTCATTTATATAATGATAAAGATAATAGAGCCACACAACTCTTTTACATACAAATTTCCTTTCCTGACTGGCTGAAATCCTATCAGCACAGTGGATCATGCTGATTTGCTCATGGTGATCAGAAGCTGGAAATGACAACTCCAAGTATCTAAATAAATACTAAAAACCAGATAAAAGGTACATAACAGCTTCACTATGTGGGGCCCATTATAAGAGGGAAGTAGAAACAAAATAGGCCCTTGGGTATAAAGAGTTTGTGATCCAAAGATATGAAAATTAGAGGGGAGAAAGCATTTGAGATGAAAGAAATCCAATTAAAGTATTAATGGAGAGGATAAAGCAAATAGAAAAGATCAGTCTGAAACCTCTAGTTCAGACACATTCTAATGTCATAGTGGGACAACTTGGAAAAGCAAGTTTTCCTCCCAGCCAAAGGCCATGAGAGCCAGACTACGAAGTTGGGATATATTCTTGTGGTCAAATATGAATTTTGGAGACATAAAAAAATGCGAGAGCTGATTTTATTAAAATACATTCAGCACCTAAGAACAAAATTACTCAGTTGTCAAATTTAGTTGTCTCTTTTTTCTAAATTGAGTCCAACTGGACTTTGAGCTTACCTGTAATGAGGTGCCCACCTCCTTCAAGATGTCAGAGTTGCACTGAAGACATCCGTCTTTGTATCCCCTGCACTGACAAACTCAGTACAAAGCATACAAGCACATTCACTGTGGCCCCAGCAAAATCAATCAGTGGTGGCTTCAGACTTGCGTCCCCTAGCAGTGAAGGACCAGAAGCGTTCACTCTCAGCTGTCTGAGCGGAGCTGTAGCAAAATTACACACCTCCCCTCAGCTTTAATAGGATCATTTTGTTGTTTTGTCTTTCTTGTTGTTGGTAAGAATTTTTTTTTTTTTTAGATTCATAGCAAAACCCAGAGAAAGGTATAGACTCCCCTTATAGTCCCTGCCCCCACACAGATATCACCCCATTGCTGTTATCAAAATGTTCCACCAGAATGGGGCATTTGTCACAACTGATGAGCCAACCATGACACATCATCACCACCCAGAGGCCAGAGTTTACCCTAGGGTTCACTTTGGGTGTGGTACATTCTACGGATTTGGATAAACGTCAACATGCATCCATTATAATACCATACCAAATATTTTCACTGCCCTAAAAGCAGGATCATTGAGATTCTCAAAACATGGCGGATAGTAATTCTCTTCACAGTGTTTCAGACTCATTAAATTCTGAATAAAATGTCTCACACCATTTTGTGGAAGAAAAATAACATGTTGAGTGAAATATCTATATACGTTTTCACTATGAACATTATTAGTTCATACATACCGCAAAATCAGGCTATTTCATAAATGTAAATGGCCAATCCTAGAACTCCTTAAGTGGACCCTCTAAGTTTCTAAACAGGAAGAAAGGACACTATTGCAGATATTCCCTTTCTCCTCCCTCTCCATCATCTCCTCCTTTTTAACTCCTTGCTATAACTTGAAAAGGAGAAGTAATCATTCTAAAAATATGATGAATCATAAATATGATTAAATGGTTACTATGGTCTTCAAATGCAAATGCTGACACACTCACCATGACTTTCACAGCCCTTGAATGCTGGGCCACAATCCTGCTTACCACCTTTCGTCCCGGTGCCTCCGGCATGCATGCTCCAGCCACGCCTGACACTTGCTGTCCCTCATAAATATGCCCACACCATCTCATTCACTGAATTTTCAGTAGTTCTTAGTGACTAAATGGTTCCCCTGACACAACCTCCTCTCTCCACTGCTACCAGTGCACAGAGGACTCAGTTCGGATGCCATCTCCTCAGCAAAGACTTCCACGTTTTCTCAAACAACTTTCTTGCCAAGGCCTTGCAATGTTAAATGTTAAAATGTGCGTGTCTGTCTGTCTGTCTGTGTGTACTGAATCATGCAACCTTAATTATAGCTTCCTTTTTTGTTTTAATATCTTTTTCCTCTGATTTATATCCCATAAGGCAAATTCACTTGGCTCTATTGTGTTCAATTCAGGCTAAGCTGGCAGGCAGTTTAGCAGAGAGCAGTCGAAAAGAAAGCAGTACCAGATCTGTAGCTTTTATGCTCCATGGCAACTTCTCCCTCTTGAACACTCCACCCTCCCCTGCCATGCAGACCGTCAGACTCCAACCATAAGGGTGGAGCCAGCATGAAGCCAGAAACCATGAACAGGTAAGGAAGAAAACCACTGCCACGTCCAGTACATGCCCTCACTATCAAATGGATGGAAAATGCAGGATGTGTCAAAAAAGGAGACCAGCATTTATATTTCTATTAATTTTTATTCTTATATTTATTTATATTTAAACACAAAACCACAATGCAAGGCTGAACAAAGAACTTGTTAGGGATAAAGAGTGCTTCATCCTAAGATTTCACTAGAGAGTTCGTTTCTCAGTCCTCCACTCCTGTATCATGTCTTAATCCAACACCACAAAGAAAATGTAATTTTTAGGTGGCAATGGGTTTGGGCAGCCAAGAGTATCATCAATATCAGAGCAACCAGTATCACTGTATCACAGAATCATGGTATAAATAGCATCAACGAATACTGATGGCATGTGGCCAGTATACATCACTGTCCTTTTCCTGACCTTACACCTTGGAAATAAGAAATCCACCAGTAGAGGAAACTATACCTCTGCCCCCTTCAGTGTACCTCCGTTTCAATAAGAATTGGACCTGAGACAGTTCTGCACCAAGCAGAGGCCAGGGAAAGCCAGGAACCCTGACACATTAGAATCTTCTCATCACTGAGAGAAATATGTTTCTGGAACTTCATGCTTCTCAGGAGACATAACTACATAATGGCAACCGCATGAAAACCCAGTCCCTAATGGGAGGCAAGAAAGAGTATAGTTTAGTTGGGCTTGTAAACTTACCTTATTTCTTATACAGACAGAGATGAGGTCCAATAGAACGCTCATAGTTTTTGCTCTTGCAATTCTGATTTATTTTGCAAATGCATCATGGGCAGTGTGTTTGCAACATGCAAACTGTACTTCAAATACTTCTACTCGGCTTTCCATTGCAGGGTCTATGGGGAGAGAAGATACTCCACAGATAACCAATCTTTCCTAGAAGGCTGAGTAAGATTCTTCAAAACCATCTGTAATATCGCCAGAAAGTTTCTTACTTCTACTCTTAGAACTTTCTAGAATAAAAAGGAAATATCCCCACTATTCTGTGATAGAAACATCTCTCAAGTCAGCTGTATTACCCCAGAACAAGTCCCTGGCAGAACACATGGATTAAACATTTCTTCTTCAATCAGATATTTATAGAGATTACATAGGATTTCATAGAAATTCACAGCCTTTTGAGGGATAAGGACTCTGCCCGTTCCACCCAACCCCAAAGGATATGCTCTATGAACTACTCAGCCCAGTCAATCCTGGATCACAGCAAACCATGGTGCCAGAAATCCCAGACAAGGCGGTCACAGACACATTCTGTCCCCAGGGCCCTTCTCTTCTCCTAGTGTCCCAAAGGGACCCATCACATCTCAGTTACCAACCGCTCCACTGGTGTCTCTGCCCTAAGGAAAAAGTATGCCTTTAAAGTCACACAAAGGTGTAGACTACTGAAGTTCCCAAGGGCTCTGCTCTTTAAGTCAAATCTTTTCTAACAGCAGGCAAAGCTCTGCGCCCATGTACATGTTCCAACACATGTGACAAAATTGAATTCTAGCTTCATTATTTGTGTCTCCGTGACTTAAGGCAAGTTTCTTAACTTCTCCCAGTTTCCTGTTCTAGAAAATGTTACTGTAGATGTAATAATGGTTATCAATCTTAACGTACTGATAAAATATACTTACAATGAAAACTACTAATTAAAATTTCTAAAATTTTAAAAATATTTTGAAGTTATTAAGACAGTACAGAAAAGAGAAAGGAAGTGGAAATGAAAATTCTTTTACAATATTTTATTTTTAAATCAACTTAAATTATAGTTTATATACAATAAAATTCACTTTTTTTTAATTGAACAGTTCTATACATTACTCAGTGCTTGCCATGACTGGCATACTCTCAATCCCTTTCATCTATTTCACCCATCTGCCCATCTCCCAACTGGCAAACACGAGTTTATTCTCTGCACTTAAAGAGTCTGGGTTTGTCTCCTTTTATATATAAATATAAAGATATATATATACACACACACACATATATACACATGTATGTATCTTGTTTTTTAAATTCTACCTATGAGTGAATTCAAATGGTATTTGTCTTTCTCTGTCTGCCTTGTTTCACTTAACATTATATCCTCTAAATCCATCCATATTGTTGCAAAAAAATGTTTTGGGTAAATACCCAGCAGTAGAATTACTGGATCATGTGGTAATTTTATTTTTTACTTTTTGAGGAACCTCCATAATGCTTTCCACTGTGGCTGCACTGGTTTGCATTCCCACCAGCAGTTCACGAGGGTTCCTTTTACTCCACGTCCTTGCCAACACTTCTTGCTTTTTAATTTTAGCCATTCTGACAGGTGTGAAGTGGTATCTCACTGTGACTTTGATTTGTATTTCCCTGATAATGAGTGATGCTGACCATCTTTTCATGTGTTGACTTGTTATCTGTTTGTCTTCTTTGAAAAAATGTCTATTCAAGTCCTCTGTCCATTTTTAAATCAGATTCTTTGTGATGGTGAGTTATATACACTCTTTATATCTTTTGGATACGAACCCCATATCATTTTCATCTGCCTCCATGTATTTTTTTATTTCCTCTTGGATATTTTGGTTGACCTATTCATTGTTTAGGAGTAGGTTATTTTCCTCCATGTATTTGTGTTCTTTCTAGATGTCTTCTTGTAATTCTAGTTTCATACCATTGTGATAAAAAAAGCCGTATAACATGATTTCAATCTTTTAGAATTTATTAAGGCCTATTTTGTAGCCTCACATGTGATCTATTCTGGAGAATGTTTCCTGTGCACCTGAAAACAATGTCTTCAGCTACATTGGGATGTAATGCTCTGAATATATCTGTTAAGTCCTTTGGTCAAGTGTGTCATTCAAAGCCACATTTTCCATGTTGGTTTTCTGTCTGGATGACCTGTCCACTGGTGTGAGCAGAGTGCTAGAGTTCCCTACTATTACTGTATTACTGTCAATTTCTCCCTTCATCTGCTAATAGCTGTTTTATGTATTTAGGAGGACCCATGTTTCTTGCATAAATACTGATAACGGTTATAGCCTCTTGCTGGATTGTTGGACTCACTTGTTAGGAGTCATTTCAGACCTAAAGACAGTTACAGAATGGAAAAAAAGGGATAGAAAAACATTTACCATGCAAACAGAAGCAAAAAGGAAGCTAGGGTAGCAATACTAATGTCAGACAAAACAGGTGAGTCAAGTCTTGTCTCTCCTCTGATCAAAGCTCTCCAAAGGTGCTTCACTTTGCTCCCATCAAAAATTAAGTCATTTAATGCAACCTACAAGGCTCTATGTGATCTGGACCCACCACCCCTCTCAGACCTCATCTAATACTCTCTGGGTTTCCATCTCACTGGCCTCAAAACCTCCAACACATTTCTGCAGTGCATATCTACATGGCTGACTCCCTCCCCTTCTTCAAGTATTTATTCAAACATGATCTCCTCCCTGAAGACTACTCTGACCTACTTAAAACTGCAGACTGTGGAGAGAGTTAAAATGGTGGAGCAGTAGGGGACCCTAATTTCCTCTGGTCCCTGGAAATCAGGCAAAAAATTATCAAATTATGCTGAACACCTGCAAAATCAACCAGAGATCTGAGAAAAGATGCTACAATTCTACAAATGGAAAAGCAACCACTTTTTGCAAGGTAGGAGGTGTGGAGACATGAATCTGAGGGGATCTAGCAGAGGTTAAACCATGGGGGGAAGGAGCCACAGTAAGCTGGGTACTGGAAAGTGGTGTAAGCAACAGAGTGCAAAACTGGAACTTTTAGAAGTTTGCCTGAAAGGCACATTGGAGGTGAAGAGTCAGCCATGATGGCCTATGACTGCTACATGGCCATCTGTAAGCCCCTGCACTACAGGACCATCATGAGCCCTCAGGTGGGCTGCCTGCTGCTGGGAGGGACCTGGGGGGGGGGGCGGAATACAGCTTCTCTCCATCTATTAAATACCCTTCTACAGCCCCAATATAATTGATCACTTTGTATGTGATTTGTGTCCCTCGTTGAAACAGGCCTGCATGGACACCCACACCCTGGGTCTTAGTCATCCTCAACAGTGGGGTGATGTGGTCATCCTCTACTCCCTGAGGTTTTGCAGCTCTGAAGGGCGGCGTAAAGCCCTCTCCCTGCCTGTGGCTCCCACCTCACTGTGGTTATCTTGTTCTTTGTGCCGTCCATTTTCCTGTATGTGCAGCCTGTGGCCACTTACCCCATAGACATGGCAATGGCTGTGTCTGATTCCATCTTCACAACCATGTTAAATCCCTTTATCTACACCTCGGAGCACTGAAGTGAAAAACGCCATGAGGAAACTGGGGAAGAGGGGCACTTTTGTTGTAAGTGACTGTCATGCTAAGAATATCATGTTTCCCTAAAGAGAAATTCTTTCTGAAAAGTGTGAGAAATAAAACTATCCATTCCTTTCCAGCAGCAGAGCAACTTCCTAAAAATAAAAACTTGCTTGGGGCACCTGTATGGCTCAGTTGGCAAAGATCCGCCTTTTGCTCAGATAATGATCCTGTGGTACTGGGATCCAGCCCAGCACTTGGCTCCCTGCGTAGCATGGAGTCCGCTTGAGATTCTCTCTCGCTTTGCCCCTCCTCCCATCTCACGCTCTCTCTCAAATGCATAGAACCTTTAAAAATAGAAACAAGTTGGGGTGCCTGAGGGGCATTTGGCTCTTGCTTTCAGCTCAGGTCATGGATCTGGGTCCGAGGATCCAGCCCCATGACTGGCTCCCCATTCAGCAGGGAGTTTGCTTCAGAATTCTCTCCCTCCTTCTGCTCAAGCCTCCTCTCTCCTGTTTTCTCTCCAGGAAATAAATCGATCTGTTAAAAAATACAGAAACCTGCCTAATGATCTAGGATTTAAGTATTATGGTTTTCTTAAAGGATCTAATACTTTACTGTTTTCTACCCATCCATGGCTTCCCAATGTTTTTAGAAACATCTCGTCATACTGTAAAGTCCTGATTATTCTAATACCTCTAATGTTCCAACCCCATCTGGAGCACTTCACCTCCTCCCTGTGCATCAGCAGGTCATGGACTTTTTCATCTGCCCCCAGGTCTCTGTGAGATTTTCTCGCCTCAGTGCTTTTGCTTCTCTTTCTGAAGCCCCTGCCGGGAATGGAAAGCACTCCCTGTACCAATGGATGAAAGATTACTCCAAACTCTGCTGTGAAAGAGAGAAAAAGGCAAAGGGGGTTTGCTCAGAGACAAAGACCCTTTGCTCCGCTTTGCTCCCACTTTTATTTGTCCTTCAGGATAATCACAAATCCTGATCAGTTTCTCAAGCACATGATGTTGACAAAGGGTCTTATTGAAAACTGGGAGGATCTGTTTACAGGGAAATATTCCATATGCTACTTTGGGCATTCTAAGAGTTTGCTAAACATAGCCTAAGGGACAATGCCTACATTTCTTGGATCACAGGGCTCCTACTGTTCGGGCTAGGAAGGCTTCCGGAAAACAACTCCCTGAGGCATTCCAAGGGCAGAGTGGTCACGTAGGCCTCGGCATTCCAAAGGCCTGTGCTCTTCTCGGAAACCTTCTCTGACCTCAGAGTTACATTTTAGCAAGCCAGGTATTATGGCGGATTTCATGCTCTACGATAACCCCAACATCTCCCCCTTTCTGTTTCTTTAAAGCGGTAGCAAGTAGTTCTTGAGACAGTTGCTCTGTGTAGATATGCTTCACATCTCTGATGGTGGATAGGGCAATTATTCCAATTTTGCAGACTATGATGAAAGAAAACAGTAATTATTACAATAGCAACTCCTAAGAATCCCCATTTTGTGGAAGAGAACCATGTGGCCCAGTTAAGCCACTGCAGACTGTTACAGATTGCCGAACTTCTGTATGAAGCTTACGATTTTCTACCGCCGTCAATGAGGCGAGCGTCGGATCCTTCAGCTGCTGAACGTCAGAAGTTAAATTATCATGGGATGATCCACGCATTTGTTTCATTCTGTTCCCAATCATGTATAGACTGGTTCCTGGACATGGGGTCACACAGATGGATCTGTGAGCCAGTCACGTAAGAGGCCTTGCTGTTAGCCTAAGATATTCCACAGCAGCTTTCATTAGTTGAAGATGTCCTAATATTTTTTGATCTATAGTTTGTTGAAGTTGAAATTCCCTTGTGGTATTAACAGCCAGCGGGTCCACAAAGGCAGCAGTGTGAACCTAGTGAGGGAGAGAGGCTCCTGCCACACTACTGGCGATGATCACTGAGACAGCTGTGGGAATTCCAGCCATGAGCAGGTCCAGGGAGCGCTTGGGTCATCTGATGTCAGGTAACGCCGGATTCAGAATGCTAACGGATTTGGATTCTCGCCAGTCTCTGGTAAGACTAACAGGGATAGTGGCATTGTTGAAAATAGGAAAAGGGGCACCCACCCAAGTAACAGGTGTTCTGGGGGGGGGGGCGTCACATAGGCCCAATAAAAGAATGCAAAGCACCCAGGCTGCAGCAGGAAACATAGCACATACCACGGAGAACTGGTGTTTAGCACAGATACCTTAGCCAAGAGCATGTTTTCAGGAGTAGAGGGTTTACCGGTCTGTTGCAGACTCTCCTCGGCTTTCTGGGTGTCGTGTGAGGTCTCCCCAGGTCATGAGCTTGGCCTTGTGGGTATCGGGGAGGTAGGTGCTTGAAGGGCAGCTGTTTTTCATCTAGATCCAGGTGACTCATCTGAGGGACTGACTGGATTCTGACCCTCGTCAGGCCATAGTAATGTTTAACATTTCTAGTGGGGATCCACACTGGTCCGTCCTTAGTGGAAACACTAAGCATAACCTTGCTGCCATGTTATGAGTTCTACTGGTACCTGTCAAATGCCCGTGTTTGGGTCTTTCCACCGTACTTGGACACGTATTTGGTGGGGAGTACGGTTTAAAATGTTTACCCCAAAGATACAGACGTAGTGAAGAGAAGGGCCATATGCACCCCAATGTTCATAGCAGCAATGTCCACAATAGCTAAATCGTGGAGGGAGGCGAGATGCCCTTCAACAGATGACTGGATTAAGAAGTTGTGGTCCATATATACAATGGAATATTACTCACTATCAGAAAGAACGAATTCTCAACATTTGCTACAACATGGACGGCACTGGAGCAGATAATGCTAAGTGAAATAAGTCAAGCAGAGAATGACAACTATCATATGATTTCTCTCATCTATGGAACATAAGAACTAGGATGATCGGTAGGGGAAGAAAGGGATAAAGAAAAGGGGGGGGTAATCAGAGGGGGGAATGAAACATGAGAGACTATGGACTCTGAGAAACAAACTGGGGGCCTCAGAGGGGAGGGGGGTGGGGGAATGGGATAGACCGGTGATGGGTAGTAAGGAGGGCACATATTGCATGGTGCACTGTGTGTTATACGCAACTAATGAAGCATCGAACTTTACATCGGAAACCGGGGATGTACTGTATGGTGACTAACATAATATAATAAAAAATCATTATAAAAAAAATAAAATGTTTTTCTCTGGCAGAGCTTCAAAATCAGAATTTAAATTAAAAAGATTAAGCGTAAGCAATGCTTTCTGTAATTGTGCTATAGGACCCATATCTCCCCCTTTCTGTTTTTGTATCACGCATTTAAGGGAAGAATGTGCTCTCTCAATGGCAGTCTGATTATTACCGATTGGTCTCTGAATAGCTTGCTGTAATTTATGATAAAGGGTTCTGGGGGCTCTGCTTAACTAAGGCAAAAGAGCCTTGAGTGCCCTGATCAGGGATCCGTTCCCAAACTCGTTTTGCACAAAGATCATTGTTCAGACTCGAGGGTCCATAAGAAGTTGTCCCCCATCTAAGTATGGGCCTCTCCCCTGAAGCGTACCACTGCTGTTCACGTATTCGTCACGCTCAGTATGCCAGACTGAGTACTGAGGGGCCCCAAGTACTGATTTACATATTCAACCACATTTCTGTAAATCATTGATATCTTAAGAGAAAGTATTCTTAATCTGGAAGAGCAAACATTAGAGAATCAGCAATGTTTTAAAGAAGAGTCACAAAACTGTAATAATCTTTTAGTTCATTTAGTCATGTTACTAATTTTTGTTTGAGTGCAGCTTTCGTTAGTTCCGGAAGTTTTTACCCATTTCAGTTTTTTCAAAAACCTGTATTTGTCCTAAGTCCTTTATATGAATTTTCTTGAAGATGAACTTCATTTTGTAAGAGAATAAGAACAATTGTGAATGACAAACTCAGAAATGGACATTGTTAATGATCTGAGAATTCTTTAGGATGCAACTGACAAGGAAACTCAATTGCTTCTTTGACACGTGAAACACTTGAAGGGCCAGAATATCCAGTGTTGATGACCTTATACCAAAAGGTCAAACATACCAAACAAGACTAATTAGTCAACGGGACTTTGCTCATGATTTAAATCTTGAGGAAGTTTGTTAAAACCTTGGAAAGGTTTAAAGCACATGTCTAAACAGGTTTAGGGATGTAAAACATAGAAACTGGTTTTCCGGCCAGACTAAGAGAAAAAACCTTTTACATTTTCTTATCAAGAGCAGACCAAGGATTCAAGAAAACTTTGTCTTTCCAATGGAGAGAGAATTTCAATTTTACATACCACCATACCTTTAAATTCCCTTTATTTTAATCTTAGTCTGTCCTAACCACACCTAAAAATCCCTTCCAAACATTTTCCTTCACAAACCTACAACTTTCTTTTGCATTCAGATTTTGTCCCAAGCCATTTCTTTCTAAATAGCCATTCTGAATTTGAACAAAATTACCTTTTAACAAGGATGAAATCCCCACTCCTTTTATCTTTCATAGATATCTCCTATTTTTCTACATAGAGAGTTGCCGAATTTTGCACTCTTAGAAATCTTAGTCTCCAATGGAGACTAAGTAGCAACCAATTGTGAGCTGAAAGTTACATCAGGAATTCTTTAGATGGCAAGTTTATTTGCCAACAAAGTGCAAGAGAGAGAACATGAGCACTACTGGACCTTTAGTAAATCTCAGTAGAGTAAGTTTCATGTTTAACGCTGATAACCTTAAAGACAGGTCTAAATTAAACTAACAGACTTAACTTAGTTAAAATACCGAATGATGTTCCAACTGGATCCTCTTTTAAAAGTCCATTTGCTCCCCATTGTCAATTTTTACCTACACTAATGGGGAAATCTAGAGTGGCTGGTGTTAGGACCCAGGGGTGCTCTTCTCATTTACATTGTTAAGGGTGGGAGGAGCCATGGTGCCTGAGGCACTGAGGATGGTCTAGAAGCCAGTTTTGCAGGTTGCAACCAAGGTGGTGAAGAAAGAGAAGGGGGAGGGGGAGACAGAAGAGGTGAAGGGCTGCCAGAAGGCAGAGGAAGGGTTCCGGGTTCTAGAACTTACCAACTCCAGCAAAGGAGCAGACATCATATTTTCCCACCAACAANGGGTGCCCCCGCGGGGGGGGGGGGGGGGGGGGGGGGCGTAGGCCACATCGGACTAGAGAAGATAGGGAATTTCCATGAAACAAAGGGAGTTTCCGCAGCTGCTTGGGAATATTCCTTAACATCCGTGTCCTGAGGTAGACTAACCACAACTGACTCCAGTTATAGCCACTAACTCAGGAATGAGTGAGCGAGAAGCCCCCACTTCAATTAGAACAGTGAGACAGGCAAAAGCATCAAGACTCCCCTTTGTCTGAGATGGCCTGTGTTTCCTCCAGTAACCTGGGTTTACTCGGAGGAAGCCTATTTAGATAATTATCCAATATGCGAGGAGAGAGTTTACTAGCCAAATACGTTTGGGCAAACCAATTCTGCAAAGCCCTTAGACTGGGGTTCTGGTGTAGAGCTATGAAGGCCTAGGTAGGAGCAATGGGTACCCTAGGTCCATTTACCTTTTTCTACTGCAGAGATCTAACTGACAGAAACCACTGAGGCCATGCCGCATTACAGGAGATCAATCCTTTCCTAAATTTTGCCATCTGAATTGTTTCCAATGGGTTAAAAGGAACCCCAAGGGAAAGTCCTTGGGAACTGAAAAGAGAAGAGAAAGTCCACTACCTAGAAAACCCCCCGACTCCCTGGTGGTGTCCCATGCAGGGTATGTCAGAGGTTTCTTGGGTGAAAGGGACCCGAGGACTTCCCCCGAACAAAATCACTAAGACCACCGCCACTGATACAGGTCCTTATAGGAGGAAGGCCATCCCTCCCCTCTGCTTCTCCATCACATTCTAGACTACCATGAGTGCTGGTGTAGGGACCAAAATACTGTGCCTTGAAGGTAGTGCTGTGAAGGTCACATCTTATTTTACCTTGCCTTTAAGATTCTGCCATTTTTAACCCATGGAAAACACTACAAGTTTTACAAGGGGGAAATTATCCAATTTTGTAGCTTAAGTAGTTAGTAGAGGACTTGACGGGAAACAGGAAAAATAGAAATCCTTCATGATCTAAGCAACATTGCAGTACATGTAGTCTTACAGCCTACTCCCCTAGGAAATGTTTCCCTGTAGGTATCACTTCCCAGATACAACCCCCAGTAAGGATCGATGAAATGGGGGTTGGAGAAGAGAAGGTGGTGGGATGGCCTAGTCAGGGGAGGGAGCTCTTCCTCTTTGTTGGGTCTAACTGGAGAAGCTAAAGAGCTAATTTCAGGAGCCAAAGGAGTCATAGGTTCCTCTTCTTTTTCTTTAAAGACTTTTGAGGTGTCCTCCATATGTAAAGGGGCCAGGGCAGACCTGACTAGACCCTATGCAGTAAGGGAAGCAAGGGACACCCTTTTCCCTTGTTTATGGCAATGTTTCAAGTTCTTTCCAATTCTCTCCCATACTCTTAAATCTAAAGTTCCTCAGTGAGGGAATGATGGATTCTGTTCAATTAGCAACCTCTAACAAACACTGAAGTTGGTCCTCCGTCATAGAGGCCCCACTCACCTTAACACTGTTTTTCATTTATAGTAGCAGTGTTAGCCTTTAAGAGTTGCTTTAAAACGTTAATATATTGTCTCTGTTCAAAAGAGAGGCTTTGACCCGTATCTGGAGTTCTTAGAGAACTTGTAATTATGTAAAAATAGCCAAGCCTGAAACTTCCCCAAATTCGGCCTTTAACCAATGCTAACTTACTTAACTGCACGCAGTCTTTCCATTTTCGGAGAGGGGGTGCGTACGGTGTCTGTTGCAAGATGGTCACCTCAGGGTCATCACTTGCGGGAATGGCCAGCATTGCCTGTATTGACAGATGAAAAATGACTCCAACCTTTGCTGTGAAAGAGAGAAGGCAAGTGGGTCCACACTCAGAGACTAAGACCCTTTGTTCTTCTTTGCTCCCACTTTTATTTGTCCTTCAGGATAATCACAAATCCTTTATCGCTGTTTCTCAAGCACATGATGTTGACAAAGGGTCTTACTGAAAACCGGGAGGATCTGTTTACAGGGAAAAATACGATATGCTAATTTGGGCGTGTTCTAGGAGTTCTGCTAAACAAAGCCTAAGCGACAATGCCTTAGAGCTCTTAGATCACAGGGTGACTGTTCCAGCTGGCAAAGCTGCAGAATGGCAACTCCCCCAGGCATTCCAAGGGCAGAGTGGTCTCAAAGGTCTTGGCATTCCAAAGACCTACGCCCTTCTCTGAAACCTTCCCTGCCCTCAGCGGCCTCTGCGTCACATTTTAGCAAGCCAGATATTACAGCTGATTCATCCTCTATGTTAACCCCAACAAGCACCGTCCTCTTCAGCTGGCTCCTTCCCCCTACTTTACAGTCTGGGATTAAGAGATGAAGTGCCCTTACCTCAGAGTGCCTCCCCCATGACTCTTTTAAAGATTCTTCCATTTCTTCCGTAATTCCCTATTCAACATCTTCTTTATTTTCTTTGTATAAATGATCGAATGTATCATTACTTTTGCATGATTATCATTTGACTTTTGCCTGTTGCCTTTTCTAACATACCAGACATCTTGACAGAAGGACTTTTGTTTTACTTCTGCTTGGCATCTATTAGGTTTCCAATAAAGTCTGTTGAATGATTATAGAGTGCAAGAGCCTTTTCCCCCCAAAACAGTCTAATTCATTTGATAGGGGAAAAAAGGAGACATTCAACAAACGATTAAAAACAAACAAGGGGCACTGGGTGGCACAGCAGTTAAGCGTCTGCCTTTGGCTCAGGCCGTGATCCTGGCGTTATGGGATCAAGCCCCACATCAGGCTCTTCCGCTATGAGCCTGCTTCTTCCTCTCTCACACCCCCTGCATGTGTTCCCTTTCTCGCTGGCTGTCTCTATCTCTGTCAAATAAATAAATAAAATCTTAAAAACAAACAAACAAACAAACAAACAAACAAAGGCAGAGAGTGATCATTAGAACAGACTCAGTGGAAGTGGAGGGCTCTGGTTATTTTATGGAGGGTACTTCATGTTGGGTAGACAGAAAAGGATTCTATTACCAGGTAACATTTCAGCTGATTCTGAATTCTGTTGAGATTTTCAGAGGAAAAGTGCTGAACCATATCAATCAATATGTTTATTGAGGATGAGCACCAATAAACAACAAAGATGATCAGGTGGAAACAGCCATGTGAGGATTAGTGGGGTGAACGTTCTAGAAAGGACACTGTAATGCAGGACTACTGTGGTATTTACGAGGAACTGTGAAAGACCAGGAATTCAATGGTCCAGTAAGAGAGTGGCAAGAAGCAAGACCAGAAATGCACATAGGGTCCGATTATGTAGTGCTGAGACTTCCAACACTCCCTGAAACCACAAAGACCATGAATCTTGTTATCCTCTCTTCAAAATTACCCAAACTCAAAAATTTATTCAGGAATGCTCACTGACTCTCACTTTTGTGTATAGAGGAGTTGGGGGAATAGGTGTGAAAAGCTTTTGCAGCTCGCTTCTATTTCTCCTTTAAGTTTTGATTATAGAAGGAAATTTACAATAGCACTTGAAAATATTTTACAGTAAAGTACTTCTCCTTAATTTGTATTTTAAATTTATTTCCATGTATCAATACAGAAGAAAAAATCCATAATAGCGTGATTACTTGGGTCTTTTGGAAACACTTAGGATGATTTTTTTTTATTTTATTGTAATCACATAATATAAATACTGGGAAGGACCTCAGAATGAGGTCCATGTCTTTGTATCTCTGTAGTAATTAAGGCGTAGAACTTGATAAAGGTCAAAGAAGTAGTGTGATGCTAGCTTTAGTTTCACGTTTCTCATTCTACTATTGAGAGCTTTTCGTGACTGTCCTATCCTACAACGTGGGTTCCACTGCCAGTTTGTTCGCATCTTTTCATAACGGATTAAATTAGTTCTCAGGAAATAGCATGCCTCCATTTCCCATTAAATACAGTTTAGCAGATAAGTTCTGCAAACTTTTTACATATTCTGCTTTCCAAAACAATCCTTACTTTGCTGATTTCGGTTACCAGGATATTCTGATAATCAAACTACATTGTTTAAACAAGAAGGAGGCTGATGGGAGTCCAAGATTCCAGAGGAGAAGATGTTAATTTTGTCTGGTCCCAGGAATTCAGCAAATAGCTACTAAATCATTCTGAACACCTGTGAACTCAACCAGAGACCTAAGAAAAGAATAGCTGCAACTCTATGGATAGAAAAGCAACCACTTTCTGCAAGGTAGGAGGTGCAGAGAAGTGAATCCAAGGTGATATATGGAAGATAGACCACAGGGGGGAGGGAGCCTCCATCAGACAGCTACCAGCAAGTGATAAAGCAAGCGGAGCATGAATCAGAACTTCTAGAAGTCTGCTTCAGTGAGGGACATCACTCAGGCTGCTAAACAGGGACAGAACTCTAGATGGGGATGTGGGGTCTCAGAATCCTTGGGGTCATAGGAAGACCAGCGGTGCCTGAGTGCAACACAGCATCCAGGCATTGGGGCAGGGAAGCCAGATACAGAGTGAGTCCAGGAGTGGGCTCTCAGCTTGGGGTTGCCATAAACCAAAAACTGCGGCACAGTCAGGTGACTGCTCTCTGACCAGGGGCCCAACAAGGGGTAGAACCTGTGAGACCACCCTCCCCACCCCCCATCCCCAGGAGGAATGGTGCCTGAGAGTGTGAGTGTGCCATAGGAGTCTGGAGGGTTTGGAAACTCCAAACAGGTTCTTATAAATACTCAGTCATAGACCAGATGAGCACGGAGTGTGACTAGAGACCAGGGAGACAGGAGTCATGACTGCTTTTCTCTGAGGGCTCACAGAGGAGTGGGGCTCCAAGCTTTCAGGTCTGGGCCAGAGATTGGGAGGCTGCCATTTTCATTCTCATCCTCTAAAACTGTGCTGAAAGACTTCAGGGAACAAAAGCCACATAGAGGATGCCTGGGTGGCTCAGTCATTAAGCGTCTGCCTTTGGCTCAGGTCATGATCCCAGTGTCCTGGGATCGAGCCCCGCATCAGGCTCCTTGCTCACTGGGAGCTTGCTTCTTCCTCTCCCACTCCCCCTGCTTGTGTTCCCTCTCTTGCTGCCGCTCTCTATGTCAAATAAATAAATAAATTCTCTAAAAAAAAGAAAAAAAGCCACATGGAGCAAACCAGAGCAGATCTCTTACCCTGGCTCCCTGGCAAGGGTAATACAATCCCACCTGGGGCAAAGACATTTGAGAATCAAGGCAACAGGCCCCTCCTCGAGAAGGTCAGAAAGAACATCTTGCCAAGACCAAGTTTCCCAATCAATGAGAATGGCAGAGAACTCCAGCAATAGGGAAATACAGCACATAGAACACATGGCTTTTTCCCCATGATTTTTTTTGTGTTTCAACTTAATTTTTTTAATTTTCTTTATTTTTTTAAAAAATTTTCTCCTTTCCTTTTTCAACCAATTTCTTATTTTACCAACTCCTTTTTAAAATCTTTTTAATATTAATTTTTACAGTTACATTCTACACCTTGATTATATTAGTATATGTTTTAGTATTAGTAATAAATGACATAAATCATCAGTCATTTAGTCCAAGCATGACCAGGGACAGCCCTTCCTGAGGTTAACTGCTATGGGTAATGTGAGTTTCTGTGGCTTCTTGAAAAGTAAAACTGGAGATAAACCTTCCTGAACTTATCATATGCTTAAATGTTTTTCTTTTTTTCTCTCAAACTACCAATTCTTCCTATCTCCTAAGTGCATGCAGTTACAAAAGTAAGTGAAAGCTCTTTGTGTGCCCACAGTAATATGGTGGAGATGTTCACATATGTGTCCTCAATCAATTCTCATAGCAGCTGGGTTGTGGATACGATCATTCTCACGTTATAGATGAGGAAATAAAGTTGAAAGGTGCCAAGAAACCCTGGATAAAGGAAGTTGCAACTGCAAAAGGCAAGATTTCAATCCAGTCTCCCTCATTTCCAACCGATACAGGACACTTAACCACTGCTGTAGTCATTTTCAACATTGTGCAGAAAAATCTGGGGACCCATGCTTGTAAGGAGATTGGGAAGGGAGGAAATGGGATTCCGTAAGAGGCCAAGGTAAAAGTGCTCCTCGATGAAAGCAACACCACGTTCTTATTAATATTTACGGATTCTAATGTATGGGTGTGTGTGTCTGTTGATGAATTGCTTCGTGTACACTTGCCTCTGAAGGAGAATTAAAGTCATCATGATGAGGTTGTGGAATATACGTGAGGTTCAGTGGGGTGGATTCTGGAGCCGACGATCAAGAAAGAATTCTTGAGATGTCTTGGGTGCAAAATTGGTGGTTTATTAAAGCACAGGGACAGGACCAGTGGGCAGAAAGAGCTGCTGCCCCGGGTTGTTGTGAGGGGTGGCTGATTATACTATGGGGTTGGGGGAGGTAAAGGAAAGGGGAGGCTGAGAGGATTGTGATCTCTGTCAGTTAACCATTTGTTTTTTCCTCAGCCAGGAGTGCCTGAGGGTTTTTCCTATTATTTATGTGGTTCAGAGTCTGAGAATTCCAGCTAGATCTCTTTGAGAAACCACAATGTGTTTTAACTCCTGCTTAAACTTTATAATGATACAGAAATTGAAACTGAAATTCTCAGTGAATGAGCAAATAGCTTCCTTTGATACACTCCCTGCTCTCAGCAAGATTTCGTCATATTAATGTGAGTTCTTTATGTTATTTTTCTCTGTTAATTAGTTTACTTTTTGGTAACATTTTGCTATGAAAAAGTAGTTTTAAAAATATGTGGCCCCATGTACACACAAAACAACTTCAGAATAAAAAAATGCCATTTATTCTTTCCATCTATCACTCGTTAAGCAACAGAAATTTCTTGAGTCCAAAGAATTTTATTAGATGGATTGATGGTTGCTGGGGTTTCAGGAGTGAAGAGAGAGGAACCTGGGTCTTGCCTTCACAGAGCTTCAGATCCACTGAGAGACACCCAGAGGGGAGCAGAAAATGACACCACCGTGTTATAAATGGTAAGGTAGTGGCAGCACCGGGTTCTATGAAAGCATGTTTGAGGGATACACACCAATGATCCAGGGGTCAGGAAAGGTTCCAAGATGAAAGGACACACAAAATGGAACCTGAAACTTGAAATGGAGTCAGCAGAGTGCATATGTTCACATCAGTTGAACTGGGAGCATTCTTATCAGAGAGAATACATAACAAAGGCCAGGGGGTAAAAATCAGTACACAGGAAACCTCATGAATTCAGTGTGGCTATGGTTGTTAATCCATCTATCCAACCAATGATTACTCACTGAACTCTGACCATGTGCCAGGCAGTGTGCTACACAATGAGCTTATAAAGGGTAAATAGCAGGATATGAACTTAGAGAGACAGGAATATGGAAGATGCAGAAGGGTCTCATAGTCCTGTTAGAGCTTACTGCTAAATACCACGGGACAAACATTGGGAGGCCTTTTGAACCAGTGAGTGATGCCGTTGAGTTGCATTTGACATGATAACTGTGTGGGTTATCGGTGTGGGAAATGGATGGAAGGGAACAAGAGTGGCAGCAGGAAGTTACTGTAATGATTTGGGTGTGAAAGGATGGAGGCCTGAAGACTGGTGGTGTCAGCGAGGATGCAGAATGTGGTGGACACTGGTGTCCAGCTCCACTTCCCTTCACCCTTGCAATGCCCCGGCTGCTGTGTATCTCGACTATCAACAGCTCAGAGCTCAATGCCCCATCTTCTCTGTACATTTGCTCCAGAACAAAATTATAAGCTCTGCCCACCATCCCAGGACCCAGGCAGGAGCCAAGGAACTACAAGCTGATCCCTTTGACTCAGGATGGATGCAGTCCTGTATCACAATGTATACCCCAGAGTTCCCATGGCTCCAGGCTGACGCTGAGCCCCAGTTGGGACCACAACCTTCCTCCTGTACTGTAGTCAGCTCCCCTCAGTCCTTCTTCTTATAAATCACTTCCATCAAAATCCCCATCTCAGAATCTACATCTAGGGATCCCAAACTAACACAGAGAGATGGAAGAGTTTAAGAAATACTTAAGAGCATAAACAGAAGAATTTGACATGGGATAAAAATTTCAGAAAGAAGTCATGGATGAAAACCAGATTCTTCCTTAGATTACTGGGAGGATGAGGGAACAGTAAGGATCAGTCATCTTTGCCAGGTGAAGTGGCTTTTCTCTCAGTCTGAAAGATTAACTCTGCATTGCCTAAGGAAAATGTAACCCCTCCCACTCCCCCCCCACCAGGCAGTGGCCCGGAAAGAAGAGGCTGATTATCCTCAGAATCCACCCCCACCACCCTCTTTGCTTCTAGACCTACAACTAGACCTGAGTCCAAGCAGACTCATGGGGGCACACTACACGCCAAAATAACTATGCACTTTCTAATTTATAAACACAGGAAGAGGGACGCCTGGGTGGCTCAGAAGTGTCTGCCTTTGGCTCAGGTCATGATCTCAGGGTCCTGTGTAGGAGTCCCACATCAGGCTCTTTGCTCAAAGGGGACTCCTCTTCTTCCTCTCACCCTCTCTCTGTACTCTCCCTCTTTCTCCCAATGTCGAATAGATAAATAAAATCTTTAAAAAATAATAAAGACAGAAATAGGATAATCATGGAAGAAACATAAAATTGAATTAAGCCAAATTTCTTAATATGAGTTCACTAAGCAGAGATTCTTAATGTTGTAGCTGGGTGACTGAGGAAAGCTAACAGTTTTTCTGCTTGGTGGCTAAAGCCAGACCCTCCTTCGTTTAATGAATGAGGGATTTAAAGACATGTAGAGAATAGAAGTTTAGAATGGATTTGTCATTGAAGATCTACTTAACCACCATGGGAGGATACAGAAGACATACCATTTATATGACCTTGAGAAATTAGTTTGTCAGGCTAGTCCAAGCATCCTTGAAAACCTCTGTGATCACTGCTTTCTGTAGACCAGACCTTTAGTGCCACTAAACTGGGGAACTCCAAAGCAATGGTAGGTATTTGATCCAAGATAATAGTGACCAAGTGGTAGCACTCAAGCTTCTTGAAGGCAAGGTGAGCACGCTCTCATAAAGAATGGAAACATCAATATAGCATTCATTACAATCAACAAGCAAATTTACAGAGTTAAGACTGCGGCCTGACCACTTTGGGCAGCTCATGCCTTTGAATCAATAGGCAGAGGAATATGATACTGTGCTCCACAATTGGGGTAAGGAGGAGTATATTTAGAATACATGTCAATGGGAGACTACAATAGCCCAATGAATGCAGAACTACTAATGACCCAGACGGTTTAGGAATGAAGGTCTGTGTCACCCTACAAGCTAAAGAACCACTACCAACTTTGGTGCTCGCTGAAGGCACATGAATACAGAATGAGTAACAGGAGAAAGTCATTATAAACTAATCATATGGCTGTTACAAAAATGAAGACTGTAATTATTGTATTTACTCCTTCTATTATGAATATGTGTGCGAATATGTATAAAGCAAATATCTTTGTTTTGTTCCCTTTCTTATTACCTTATCATGTAACAGAAGATATATTGGCTTTCAGTCATAGCATTTTAGTACTTTTATTTTCCATAGTATGTAATTTACTGAACGTCAAGGAGAAAGTAAAAATCACCCAAAAAATTATCTTCCCTACTTGTGGAGGTTTTAGTGCATTTTCCGTTGTATGGAGGATAATTGTATGATGTTAGGTGGAATTATGACCTTGTGCTGTCTTTATTTTTTTAAAGATTTTATTGATTTACTTGACAGAGAGCACAAGTAGGCAGAGGCAGGCAGAGGGAAAAGGAGAAGCAGACTCCCTGCTGAGCAGAGAGCCTGAGGCAAAACCAACTGAACCACCCTGGTGCCCCAAGATCAGAGTTCAAATATATGAATGATAAAAACCAAATTTACAATATAATGTTGGTCACTTAAAGTTTTAATTATGGGATGCCTGCATGTCTCAGTAGATTGAGTACCTGCCTTCAACTCAGGTCAGGATCCCAGTGTGGGATGAGCCCTGCATCAGGCTCTCTGCTCAGTGGGGAGCTTGCTTCTCCCTATGCCTGTGCTCCCCCTGCTTGTGTGCTCTCTCCCTCTCTACCTTTCTGCTTTTCTGGCGAATAAATAAATAAATAAATAAATAAATAAATAAAATCTTTTAAAATAATTTAAAATTAAAATAACACAATTCTATAGTTTACTCAGTGCCCATCACAATAAGTGTACTCTTAACTTTTCTTGTTTTTTGAAGATTTCATTATTTTTGGGGGGGAGAGAGAGAGAAGAGAGCAAGTGGGGGGATGGCAGAGAGAGAGAGAGAGAGGTAGAGAAGCAGACTCCCTGCTGAGTGCAGAGCCCCATGATGGACTCAATCCCAGGACTGTGAGATCATGGCCTGAGCCTTAAAACAAGAGTGGAGGGTTTAACTGACTTAGCAAACCAGGTGCCCCTTAACTGTTCTTGTTTTTGATGAACTTGACAGTTTTGAAGAGAATAGTCAGACATTTTATATAAAAACTTTCTTTTGGGATTCGTCTGATATTTTCCTCAAGATTGGACTGGGATTGTGGGTTATTGGGAGAAAGGTCACAGAGGCAAAGTGCCATTTGCGTCACATCCTGCCAGTGGGTACACACATTCAGTGTGACTCCTCACTGTTGATATTAACCTTGAGCACCTGATTGAGGGACTCTTTGCAACATTTCTCCTCTGTAAATTACTTCCCCCACCGCATTCCACAATGTGCCTTTTGGAAAGAACTCACTTGTGTACCATGCACAAATAAGACTTAGAGTTATCCTATAACACTTTGAGAGCAGAGTACCTACAAAGTCATCAGGAATTCTTTATTATAAGAGATTTATCTCTAACTACCATTTACTAGTTACTTATTTAAACATTTATATCTTTATGAACTTGTGGATTTTTTTTTTAAAGATTTTATTTATTTATTCGACAGAGATAGAGACAGCCAGCGAGAGAGGGAACACAAGCAGGGGGAATGGGAGAGGAAGAAGCAGGCTCATAGCAGAGGACCCTGATGTGGGGCTGGATCCCATAACGCCGGGATCACGCCCTGAGCCGAAGGCAGACGCTTAACCGCTGTGCCACCCAGGCGCCCCTGAACTTGTGGATTTTTTAAACTATGAGTCATATTTCAATTCAGTGTCATTTATTAGTTCCTCAATTTTTTTCCAGCTTCTGGCACTGGGTGCTCTTCCCATTGGCTTTTGTGTCCCTTTGGCATATTCTCATCACAGTGTGAATGTACTAGTGTATGTGTGTTTCTGTGTGTGTGTGTTTGTGTGTTAACACTTCCCTACTTTCTAGGATTACACGATGCTCCAGGTCATCTTGTACATTCCCTGCCCCAGCCTAGACTCAACCATTTCTTTAAGAAGTCCTAATTCATTTTCTTGGATAATGGTGTCAAGAACCAAGTCCTGGGCATCAGGTTACTATATAATCACTGTTCTATTTATTCTAGTCAAAACACACCATTTCTGGCCCAAATAAACACCTTTCATTGCAAGAAGAGTTCACATTTTCCCCATGATCTAAAAATACATGTTGAAGATTAAGTTCTTTCTCATATCTAGCTAATGCTAGATTCTTTAATTAAGAATAAAAGGGAAGGAACACTTTAGTGAATGACCTTCCCCAGATTCCTGTCTTTTGCATCATTCATATTTAAGTACAAATGCAGTGAAGGCAAAAGAGAAGCATTTCCCATCAAAATTGCACATGAGGGTCAGTTTCAGAAAGTTTGAGATGAATCGAGGACCAAACTTCTCTTCTGGTTTGCAGGCAATAACCTGAGCCTCAGGGACATATAAAGAGTTCAGACAGGATTTTAGAAACACTTTTCTTTCTTTTTTTTTTCTTTCTTNCCTTTTTTTTTTTTTTTTTTTTTTTTTTTTTTTTTTTTTTTTTTTTTTTTAGTTCTCATTTGAGTAAAGTGTGGCTGCATTACCTTGAGAAGAAAAGTGGATGACTGAACACCCTACCCTTTGCTCTCATCGAACTGGTAAGATTTGTGTTGGGGATTAACATAACTGTATTTAATACTCAGGGAAAATTCATCTGATCAATGGCACAGTGTGCATCTAACACATAAAAAGCATCTGTGGAAGGTAGAAAGTTTGGGGAATTTTCTAGAAGTGCATTACAATTGAAACTGAGAAGACAGAATAATAGAAATGCACAGCAGATCCTGGTGGAGAGATAAGCAAATGGAAATAATATCTATTTGAGTGTTCCAGGAAATGTTCCATGGAGATGATGATTTTACTTGGGATGGAGTAGGCTTCCCTTTTCAGTGATAACTGAGTATTGAATGGGACTGAAAACTATTGGGTTGTATCAATAGGAAATTCTCTTAATTCTTTCATTCACTTTATGAATACTTATTATTAAATATGTACTTTTTTTCTAGATGTTTGAATTCAGCAGTGACCAGATAAAAATTACCTTCCTTATGTTGTTTTCTTTGAATGTATGTCACTTTTATGTCTATCACTATGTGAACTATACAAATGTCTCAGTCTATATCATGTAGATAGATGATAGATAGATGATAGATAGATAATACATTGACAGGTAGATCAAATGATCAATACATAGATAGATATCTTTTTTTAATACTTAAATGTTAAAAGCCACAGACAAGTTTTCATTCCTATTTGCTGAAGAGTTGGACCAATCACATATTTGGCAAACTCCTAAGAATGCAGGGGAACCTGTATGATTGGCAGTGTGATTGGGGCATGATGTGGTAAAGAGACTTGAGCCCAGAAAAGCCTCTACAGTGACTCACCCTCTTACACAGACATTTAAATCTTACTCTGGCCCTGGGAATCTTGCCTTTTCTGTAGTCTCTGTCAGAGACAGTAACTGGTTTCAACCATTACTGGCTGTGAACCAGTAATATGCCAATGTGATTAGCTAACCATCTACTAAGAGAAGGTTTTTAAAAACTTTATTTTTAATGCAGCACGCTTATGGCATGTTTTCAACTACCAAATGGAATATTTTAAAAGGCAAGTCATCCTCCTAACTTTGATTTCAAGAATGTAATTTCCCCACCCTGAGGACACAAATATTATGTGATTTTGGTACTCTCTTAAATACAATTAACTGATATGAGTCCATGTGTGTGTGATAGATATTATTCTGCTGTTAATGAAAACATTACCATCCTCTGCATTCAGTCCTGAACTCTATCACTATACAACATAATTTGGAAACCAATTGCATATATATTCACTTCCTTTTTATTGATGATTGCATAAAATACCATCTCTGATTCATTTAGCTTCCTTTCTGATGGGCATTGAAGTTGTTTCTGACTTTTGGCCAACTTGGAAAGGACTGCTGTGATTGCCATTGCGCCTGTGAGTGAGATTCCTTGCAGCAAACGGAACATTAGACCTGGGTCTATGTGCCATTGAAATATCAATGCTGAAAATCACTCCCTGAGTGATTACACCCCCTTAAACTCCTACCAAGGATGGGTGGGATCAGTTGTTTCCCACATCATTTTCAGCAGTATTTGTTAAGATACATTTATCACAAAGGTTACTTTGTTAATCTGATAGGTGAAAATATATATAGTTGGAATTTAAATTTGAATATATTTAGATATGCAAGAAATTGATTATCTTTTCACATTATTTTAATAAGAGGGTTTTCTTTTGAAATCAGTTCTTTTGCCCATTTTCACTTGCACTATTTTGTTTTCTTTTCAGATTTTATTTATTTATTTGGAGGGAAAGAAGTGTGTGAGCAGGAGAAGGGACAGAGGGAGAGGGAGGGAGAGAATCTTAAGCAAGATCCACAGCAGACACAGAGGCTGGCATGGGGCTTGACCACAAGCCTGAGATCATGACCTGGGTGGAAATCCAGAGTCAGATGCTTAACTGACTGAGCCACCCAGGAACCCTATGCACTGTGTTTTTAAAGATAGATATCTGAAATATGTTTACATTTGAGAAAGTTTTGCTTTTCTCTGGAATACATGTTGTAAATATACTTAAATACCTTGGCACTTATGCATTTAATTGTGCTCCTACTTGGAAAATATATGTGATGAGGACAGAGAAGATTATTGCACTGTTTGGCATATATAAATAAACATGAGTTTCCTTCCCCAGTCTATTGTCACTTGCTGAATCAGAGTATGGGACACTCAAGAAAATCGATTCCAGGACTTTATTGAAACGTTTCAACAGTGACTTGGAGCTTCCTTAATTCATTTTCTAAATCCCTGGTGCTTAAAATAACATGAAATTTGAAAGACTATTTTGATTTATGCCAAATGTTCTCTATTTATCTTTTATTTTAGCTTCAGTCTCTCCTTGTGTCTTAAGAAAATATGCTGAAAGACCCATTAACATGCTGAATGAGGCAAAGAATTTAACTTTGGACAACATAGTATAATTTCAAAAGTATAAGGCTTTGTCATAGAAGCTGAAGTTAGAACTGTAAACAACTAGAAATTATTGAGAGTTAAAGTGACAGGAAATAAACTTAGTCAGGATAACAGACTGAAATAAATTTCATGATGGACTGGACCAACTGCATGAACGTTCACTGCGAAAATATTGTTTGTTTCCCCCTTGTCCTTTCACCCTCTTTCATCTTCTTTCTTAGGTTTCATTAAGGGAAGCACTATCGAAAGTTTCTACATCATTCCTTAAGTGTTCAGAATATTTACAAGAAGATAATTTATAACTGAATTACCAGGTTCAAGTAGTGTGAAATGGTGTTATGTAAATCATGCATGAGTTTTCTCCATTTGGCAACATTCTAACCTAAAAGGATATTGCCATAAACTAAAGAAAGACTTTCAGTTCAAAGTGATACCCTATCATACCAAATCCCCTAAATCAATGTTTAGTATGCCTGAAGAAACAGGTACTCTTTCATTATTAATATACTTCATTGTTTTCATAAACAATCACGTGAATACATGGTGAACAGATATTATCATTTCCACTTTATTCAGAGAAAAACAACCAGTGTATAGGGGTAACACACAGGTATGTGGCACTTCCACGATCAAGCATATGGATTTGACCTCCAAATGGAGTATTCATTTCATAATATTTCTTTCTTTGCAGATTAATTATTTCTAACCTGTGCTTTCTCCACTTTCATTGAAATAATGCAGCAAAATCACAGAGTAACTGAGTTCATACTCTTAGGATTAACCCAAGATCCTATGAAAAAGAAAATGGTATTTATAATCTTCTTCATTTTATATATGGGAACCATGGTGGGGAATTTGCTTATTATTGTGACCATCAAGTCCAGCCGGACACTTGGGAGCCCCATGTACGTTTTCCTATTTTATTTGTCCCTTGCTGATTCCTGCTTCTCAACATCCACAGCCCCCAGACTAATTGTGGATTCACTCTTTACAAAAAGAATCATAACTTACAATAAGTGCATGACTCAAGTCTTCACACTACATTTCTTTGGCTCCTTGGAGGTCTTTGTCCTCATCCTCAGGTTCGTGGATCGCTACGTGGCCATCTGTAAACCCTTACCTTACCCAACCATCATGAGATGGCAGGTCTGCACCATCTTGATTGTTATTGCATGGATAGGGTCTTTTATCCATTCTATAGTCGAGGTTGCCCTGGCCTTGAAATTGCCTTTCTGTGGTCCCAATTTGATTGATCATTATTGCTGTTATTTGCAGCCCTTGCTGAAACTTGCTTGCATGGATACCTATCTGATCAACCTAGAGTGAGCGACTAACAGCGGGGCAATTTGCACAAGCAGTTTTGTGATTCTGATGATCTCATACATTGTCATCTTGCATTCCCTGCGAAACCATAGTGGAGAAGGGAGGAAAAAAGCTCTCTCTACTTGCACTTCTCACATCATCGTAGTAGTCTTATTCTTTGGTCCGTGCATGTTCATATATACACACCCCCAACCACTTTCCGCATGGATAAGATGGTGACCGTATTTTATACCATTGGGACCCCTTTTCTCAACCCACTCATCTACACACTGAGGAAAGCAGAAGTGAAAAATGCCATGAGAAAGCTCTGGCATAACAAAATCACCTCAAAAAACAAAAGGTGAAATGAGGGCTTTGGCTAATTCCTTAATCTGTACAGATATCAAAGGTGATAGTGTATATCATGACTTGTCCCATGCACTCTAATATAATGCAGCTGATTTCTTTACTTTTCTCTGTACTTCTGCCCTCAAACTAGTAGCTTCCCTCATAATGCCAGCCTGGCTCATATAATCCCTGTGAGTTAAATTCTGACATTGCTGATTATGAAATACTCCTCACATCTAAGTCCACACTCTGGTTTGGTAAGAAGAAAGAAATTTTACAATCACAACTGTTCATACAGTGAGCATCCATAAAAAATAATGGCCTGTTCTCTATGACATGTTATTCTTTCTATAGCAAATTTCAAATAAGGTATCCTGCTTTCTCTTGAACACATTCACAGCAAATCAACTAACTTTGTGTGTCAAGAAATTCTTTTCATTATATCGTTAGTTTATCCTTAAAAGTTCTGTACCAGTCTTGATCATCCAGCTTTGCAATAAAACTTGAAATCAGTTATCGCAATGCCCCCAGCTTTGGTTCTATTTTTCAACATTCTCCTGGCAATTCAAGGTCTTTCCTTGTTCCATACAAATTTTAGGATTGTTTGTTCCAGCTCTGTGAAAACTGTTGAAGGTATTTTTATAAGGATTGCTTTAAATATGTAGATTTCACTGAGCAGCATACACATTTTAACAATGTTTATCTTTTAATCCATGAACATGGAATGCTTTTCCATCCCTTTGTGTCTTCCTCAATTTCTTTCATAAGTGTTCTGTAGTTTCTAGAGTACAGATCATTTCTTTACCTCCTTGGTTAGGTTTATTCCTAAGTATCTTATGGTTTTTGGTGCAATTATAAATGGGATCAATTCCTTCATTTCTCTTTCTTCAGACACATTGTAGTGTGTAGAAATACAACTGATTTTTATGTATTGATTTTGTATCCTGCCACATTGTTGAATTGCTGTATGAGTTCTAATAATTTGGAGGTGGAGTCTTTTGGGTTTTCCACATAACATATCACATCATTCTGTAGAGAGAGAGAGAGAGGGTTTGACTTTATCTTGGCCAATTTGGATGCCTATTATTTCTTTTTATTGTCTGGTTACCAAGGCTAGGACTTCTAGGACTTTGTTGAAAAATAGTGGTGAGTGTGGGCATCCCTGTCGTGTTCCTGACTTTAAGGTAAAAGCTCTCAGTTTTTCCATTGAGAATGATATTCACCATAGGCTTTTCATATATGGCTTCTATGGTATTGAGGTATGTTCCTTCTATCCCTATACTTTGAGGAGTTTTAATTAAGAAAGTAACCTGTATTTTGTGAAATGCTTTTTCTGCATCAATTGAGAGGATCATATGGTTCTTGTCTTTATTTTTATTAATGTGCTCTATCACACTGATTGATTTCTGGATGTTGAACCACCCTTGCATCCCAGAAATATATCCCAACTGATTGTGGTTAACAATCCTTTTAATGTACTGTTGGATCGTATTGCCTAGTATCTTGGTGAGCTTTTGGCATCCATGCTCATCAGGGATATTGGTCTGCAATCCTTCTTTTGGGTGAAGTCTTTCTCTGGTTTTGGGATCAAGGTAATGCTGGATTCATAGAATGAGTTTGGAAGTTTTCCTTCCATTTCTATTTTTTGAAAGAGCTTCAGTAGAATTGTCATTATTGTTTCTTTCAATGTTTGGAAGAATTCCCTTGAGAAGCCATCTGACCCTGGACTCTTGTTTTTTGGGAAGTTTTTGGTTACTGTTTCAATTTCCTTACTGGTTATTGGTCTGTTGAGATGTTCTACCACTTCTGTTTCAATCTTGGTAGTTTATAAGTTTCCAGGAATGAATCCATTTCTTCCAGATTGCTTAATTTGTTGGCATATAGTTGCTCATAATATGTCCTAACAAATACTCTATTTCCTTGGTATTGGTTTTGATCTCTCCCCTTTCATTCATTATTTTATTAAATATAATTAATTTATGGATCTTATTAATTCTTTCAGAGAACCAGTTTCTGGTTTTGTTGATCTGTTCTACTGTTCTTCTGGCTTTTATTTTATTGTTTTCTGCTGTAATCTTTATTATGTCTCTTCTGCTTGGTTTAGGCTTTATATGCTGTTCTTTCTCCAGGTCCTTTAGGTGTAAGTTTAGCTTGTGCATTGGGGATTTTTCCAATTTCTTGAGAGTAGCTTGGACTGCTATGTACTTGGCTCATAGGACTGCGTTTGCAGTATCCCATAAGTTTTGAATCGATATGTTTTCATTTTCATCATTTATATGAGTTGTGAACATTAAGACAACAATGTACTGGCACAAAAAAAGACATATAGGTCAATGGAACAGAACAGAGAGCCCAGATGTACCCTCAACTCTATGGTTAATCTTAAAGCAGGAAAGAATACTCGATGGAAAAAAGAAAGTCTGTTCAATAAATAGTGCTGGGAAAATTAGACAGCCACATTCAGAAGAATGAAACTGGACCATTCTATCTCACCATACACAAAGAAAAACTCAAAATGGATGAAAGAGGGGCGCCTGGGTGGCACAGTGGTTAAACGTCTGCCTTCGGCTCAGGGCGTGATCCTGGCATTATGGTATCGAGCCCCACATCAGGCTCTTCTGCTAGGAGCCTGCTTCTTCCTCTCCCACTCCCCCTGCTTGTGTTCCCTCTCTCGCTGGCTGTCTCTATCTCTGTCGAATAAATAAAATAAAAATCTTTAAAAAAAATGGATGAAAGACCTAAATTTGAGACAGGAATCCACTAAAATTATAGAGGACAACAAAGGCAGTAACCTCTTCGACATCAGCCACAACAACTTCTTGCAAGACAGGTCTCTAAAGGCCAGGGAAATAAAAGCAAACATGACGTTTCAGACTTCATCAAGGTAAAAATCTTCTGCACAGCAAAGGAAACACTGAACACAACTAAAAGGCAACCTAAGGAATGCAAAAAGATATTTCTAGACGACAGAACAATTAAAGGGCTGATATCTAAGAACTATTAAGGACTTCTCAGACTCAACACCCAAAAAAACAAATAATGCAGTCAAGAAATGGACAGAGGACATTAATGGACACTTCTCCAAAGAAGACATACAAATGGCTAATAGACACATAAAAAAAAATGCTCCACATCATTTGCCTTCAGGGAAGTGCAAATTAAAACCACAATGAGATACCACCTTACCAGTTACAATGGCCAAAATGAACAAGAAAGGGAACAAAAATGTCAAGAATGATATGGAGAAAGGGAATCCCTCTTACACTGTTGGTGAGAATGCAAGCTGATACAGCCACTCTGGAAAACAGTATGGAGGTTCCTCAAGACATTAAAAATAAGAGCTACCCTATGACTCAGCAATTGCACTACTAGGTATTTACCCCAAAGGTACAGACATAGTGAAAAGAAGGGGATCATTCACCCCAATGTTCATAACAGCAATGTCCATAATAGCCTAACTGTGGAAGGAGCCAAGATGCTATTCAACAGATAAGTGGATAAAGAAGATGCGATATATATAAATAATGGAATATTACTCAGCCATCAGAAATGATGAATACCCACCATTTGCATCGAGAAGGACGGAACTAGAGGGTATTATCCTAAGGGAAATAAGTCAATCAGAGAAGATGATTATCATATGGTTTCTCTAATATGTGGAATATAAGGAATAGGACAGTGGACCACAGGGGAAGGGAAGGAAACCTGAATGGGAAGAAATCAGAGAGGGATACAAACCATGAGAGACTCTGGACTGTGAGAAACAAACTGAGGGTTGCAGAAGGGAGACGGTTGGGTGGATGGGATAACTGGGTGATGGGCATTAAGGAGGGCACATGATCTGATGAGCACTGGGAGCTATATGCAACTAATGAACCATTGAACAATACATAAAAAAACTAATGATGTAATACATGTTGGCTAATTGAGCTTGATAAAAAATAAACAAAAATTAAAAATTAAAAAAAGAAAAATCGCCATGCTAGTGAACCAAAGACCAAATGCTGCATATATAGAAATATACGTAATTTTTTTCTTAAGTAATTTTACTTATGTTGCATTTGACTGTTATGATAAGTGAGACGTTATGTATGGGATTTTTTTTATATGTAGTATTACAAAGACCTTGAGATACTCAGCTAATTTGTATGATTGGGTTATAGGCACTAGAAGAGATTTCTACAACTCTAAGAGGGAACAAAGTAAAATAATGTATGGGGTCAAAATTGAATAAGAATTTAAATACTCCATATATTCAACATACTTTCTGAGATTGAAGTACAGAAAGATAGAACCTGATTTGGAGGGAAAAAATGTATATAATTTTATTTACTCTTGGGTTGTATCAATGGAATAAGAAAGTATCAGAAGCATTCAGAAATACCCAGGATACTTGTCTCTAGTTAATGGAGTTAGAGAGAACCTACTTTTGCAGTAGGAAGCCCTTTTCTTTTTCTGTTTGTGCTTTTCTAGTAAAAGAGTAGTGTCTATTCACAAGTTAGAATTGCCAATAGAATTTTGATTTTCATAGCAAGCAAAGCATATTAGCAGCCATGCCTTGAATATGTGCATGGCATGGGTTATATCATGGACTTTTAAAATTCATTGATTTCAGAAAGTACAAAAATCCTTATTCAAAGGGATACATGCCCTGCAATGTTTGTATCAGCAGTACTATAATAACCAAATTATGGAAACAGCCCAAGTGTCCACTGAATGATGAATGGATAAAGGTGTGGGGTATATATATCTATAATGCACTATTACTCAGCCCTCAAAAAGAATGAGATCTTGCCATTTGCAATGACAAGGGTGGAGCTACAGTGCATTATGCTAAGTGAAACAAGTCAGTCAGAGAAAGAAAACTACCATATGGCAGTTTCACTCATGTGGAATTTAGAAACAAGACAAATGAGTATAGGGACAAAAGAATTGGGGGCAAACATAGAAACAAGACTCTAAACCTTATAGAACAAACTAATGGTTACCAGAGGGGAGGTGCATAGAAGGAAGGGTTAATTAGATGATGGGAATATAGGAGTACACATGTTGTGATGAGCCCTGGGTGTGGTATGTAAGTGTTGAATAACTAAATTGTACACCACACTGAATGTTAACTAAATGTGATTTTAATAAAAACTTCAAAGAAAATAAATGATTTCAGTGTACTCAATTGTACTACATCCTTAGTAACTGTGACAAGATTCCATTCCTTTTTTAATGCTGTTCCCCCTTATTTACCTGGAAAAACTTTTCAATACCAATAGTTTCCTCCTGTCAAAGATTATTTTAAAATAAATTCATTAAAATATCACGTTTTCAGTGATATTTCCCTTTATTCCACATTCTCACCAACATTTCTTATCTCTTGTCTTCTCCATAATAGTCAGTCTAACAGACGTGAACTGAGAGCTCATTATTATCTTGACTTGCATTTCCCTGATGATGAGTGAGGTTGAAGCAGAAAATTGAATAATAGAGAAAAACCATCTAATCCATTAGCTCAAAAGACTATAGAAAAGAAATAAAATAAGCTGCAAAGGGGACAAAAAAGTAAACAACATTAAAATGAACTTATTCTCCAAAATTTAACGATTACATTATATGCAAATACACTGCACTTAAAAGACAGAAGTTGGCAGGATAGACAGAATAATCTTCAGCAAAGAGAAACAATCTAATGTTATACATGTCAATATGACAAATCCTGGAACAAAGAGACCATGCACTATGAGTAAATGCTGTGATTCAATTTACATGAGGTTATGAAATAGACAGCACTAAGACAGAGTGATACAAATCAGGACAATAGTTGCATCTGAGGGAACTAACTGAAAGGGAGCATGACAGACCTATCTGAGTTAATGAAAGTATTCCAGATCTTGAATTTTTTAATTACTATGTGAGTAATATACATTTATCAAAACTCAACAAACCATATGCTTAAAAGGTCTGCATTTCATTGTATGCAAAATTTATGTCACAAAAAGAATTGTATTACTAAAAAAAACCTTACCAATATCTTTAAGCCCCCACTAAATTCCTATGTGGAGTATATCTCAATAAAGCTGTTAAAAACAGATAAATGTTAAATCTTGTGGTTATTTGTACAGAATAAAAGGCCATAGAGCAAATATTATTGAAAATTGATTTCCCATGAATAATAGATTTATAAATATGTATTAAAATTGGTGTATATGATGACTTTAGATCTCTATTATGATTAAAGTACAACATACTGTCTATAGTTAATAATGCTATAATCTGTATTTGAAAATCACAAACAGTAGCTCTTTTTTTTATTAATGATTTTTTTTATTATATTATGTTAATCACCATACAGTACATCCCCGGATTCCGATGTAAAGTTCGATGCTTCATTAGTTGCGTATAACACCCAGTGCACCATGCAATACATGCCCTCCT
>NC_048233.1:76718908-76731372 GCF_002007445.2 Ailuropoda melanoleuca | reverse complement strand
TGCTTTTATCTGGGCTAAACTTGTGACACATCTCACATGTAACCTTTAACCACATGAACAGAAGGTGGTAAAAGTGATGTTGTATAATCCCTAAAGGTTGGCTTGAGAGGCCTTGAAGCTTTTGTTTTTGAGAAATCACCACTGCGCTGAAACAATCGTGGTATGATAGAGGCCAGTCTACACTCCTGAAGAATGAACAAGAAGAAATAAGTATTATCCATTTGTGACTTTCCTCCACAATGCTCTTTCCCTGTATGTCTTTGCACATAAATCTTGACTACCAGGAGATGTTAGTTCTACTGAAGTTCTGACACCCCTGAGAAGGTAAAAGCTGACAGGTTTATTACTCTCAAAGACCAAGAAGTAGGATATCTGAAATATATTCATATTTCTACCAATGCCTATACATTTATTCCTGTTCACAAAAGGTCATCAGGGTCAATCCCAATCAGAGGAGCTCAGAGAGTCTACTCTTGGTTTCCTGGAAAGAGATCATTTCTTTCATTAGAACCTAGACTCTCTCCAGTTTCATTAAGGGTGAGTCTGGTTTATACCATTTTATTTCATGGACATATGATCACAGGACTGGGGGCCAAGCTCTGGAGTTTTATAGTTTTTGTAGTTTTACAACCTTTCTGTTACAAGATGACAGCTCACTGATGAAAACAAATGGCAACCTTCTCATTTTCCAGATGGATAAACTAGTATCTTTCACAGTGGAAACAACAAAAATGTGTCTCCCTCTGTCGTCCAACCAGTGGTTATACTTCCCAACCAGTGGTTATACTTCTGTCCCTGGGAGAAGCAGGGACATTTTTAAACGTGTTCTCTTGCACTGCTCACTTTAATATGTGAGAATAGATTTCATGTTCCTCCATATGTCATCTCCTTTTTCATTTAAACATATTCAGGAGAAAAACAGTTATCACATACCAGAGTCTCTAGAATTTCACCATGTTTATAACAACTCAGTGGGAATGCCTCATTTTGACAGTGTTTCAATATATCCATAGCTTTCATACTGACCATTCTTTTTGAGGTATAATGCACCTTCATCACTTTATTCAAATTCAAAATAGCCTTTATTTTATATTTTAGTATTAAAAAATTGACCAGCCAAGTGCCCCAGGGTATAAGAGAGAGAGACAATGCCGAACTTTCATAACTGTCAATGGTAATGTCAAACATCACTTGTCCAGGACATAAACTTTCAATTTCAGAAAAGACTAAGATACCATTTCTGTTTTATGCCTGAGGAAAAGAGAGTGGCCTGAAGTATATCTGATCCTGCCCTGGATCAGCTGAAACCCACCTTTCACAAAGACAAACGAGCAAAAATGAAATGCTTATTGTATAATCTACAAATATTGCAGTGGCTTGTTACACAGCATAATTGAGCTGACTGATCCAAGAACAGCATGGCCAAAGTGTAGACATGAGGATGGAAGCATATTCTTGAGTTCATAAAACCTCCATTATGTTTAGGGTAAGCTACCTTGAAAGGAGCAGTAGGAAAGGCTGAGCAAGAGAGAATGGGCATGAGAAAGCGCACATAACCTTGCCTATATACATAAAGAACCAATACCTAATAGCTGACCATGGAGCCAACACCCCATTCACTATTTCATCCATAGATAACACACGGGAAAGGAAGGACATACTTATTATTCTTGGGTAGGTTCCTTTCCAACCCTCCTTTGTTGATAAATTGGAAGAAGAATGTTAACAAAAGATACATAAGAGCCAGGTTCACATGGACTTCTGAAAGACCTGTCTTCTTTGGGGAAAAACCAAACAGCAGATTGGTTGCAAGAAACAAATTTAATTCACTTCCAAAGAATGTAGCCGATATATGAATCAATAACAGGCTTATTAAACACCAGAATTAGGCACCAGCCCATGCAGCTGTAGACATTTCTGTTCGCCTTCAGTTTTCTGAATTGGAGAATCCCACCAGGACATAATCACCAGCACATCCATATCAAAACAAAATCCTGACTTAATCTGCTACTGTCTTTCTTACCTCCTTTTCAATGCACTTCATTATTTTTCTGCCTCCCTTTATAGTTCCCTAATTTGCAGGCAGTGCACATGTCAGGGTCTTTTGGGAAGAGAAAAACTATTGTTGAAATCATGATCAAACATGGCTAATTTCTGTAAATGAACTCCTCACCTTAAAGCCCAGATTCCTGTAGACCCATAAATACAGAGAACAAACCAGTGGGTGTCAGCAGGAAGGTGGGGGGGGGCAAATGGGTGAAGGGAAGTGGAAGATACAGGCTTCCAGTTACGGAATGAATAAGTCACGGGAATAAAAGACATAGCGCAGTGAGTATAGTCTATGGTATTATGATAGCAGTGTATGGGGACAGATGTTAGCTATGCTTGTGGGTGAGCACAGCAAAACACAGAGATCTTGGAATCACTAGGCTGTACATCTGAAACTAAAACAACATTGTGTATCAACTATACTCCAAAACAAAAACAAAACAGATTTCTGTTGCACAAAGGACAATAATATTTCAAGTAAATATAATTCAATCTCTTCCTAAGGACTGCCTTGAAGAGGATGGAGCACCAGAAAATAACAAGTCTGTGCCTCTCAAGTCTGTGCCACTAGTATAAGGGTCTGTCTGGGTAGAACTGAGACAGTTTCGCATAGCTTGAATGGTGGGGAAAAAAAAGTCAAAATACACTGTTTGCTTAAAGAGCAGTGAGGATTAACAAAATACACCCCTGCATTTAAACGTCCATCTATTCAGCTATATGGTATTTTTTTTTCTTGTAAGATTTTATTTATTTATTTCAGAGAGAAAGGGAGAACAGGAGCATGGAGAGGGGGAAAGGGAGAGGAATAGGGATAAGCAGACTCCCACTGAGTGGGGAGTAGGTCACAGGCTCAATACCAGGACCTTGAGATCAGGACCTGAGCCAAAGTAAAATGCTTAATCCCTTAACCAGCTGAGCCACTCAGGCACCCTAAGCTACGTGGCTTCTTAAAGACAGGATCCTTTACAGAATGGGAGATTTTCCACATTGCACATTTACAAAAAGCATCAATTAGTATACTCATGAGGGATTTTTTTTAAATGAGGTTATAAATACACCATGGAATTACATTTAAAGGATTGAAAGTGATGTTCATTATCTAATTTGAAACTTCTAATTACTCTAATATACCATCAATAGGGTACTAAGAATTAATTATAATAACATACATAAGGACACTGTGATAGTGTTATTACATTACATTATTTTAGAAGCACTGTTTATGTAAAAAGAGTTAAAATATACAACAACACTTGTAAAATTTCAGGCAAGGCTTCCTTATTTTCTTGCAATGGACACCACTAAAAAATGGACACCTCTCTGTGGAGGTGTCTTAATCAAGAATTATTTTCCTAAAGCAGGGAAGAACTGTCAAACCATGAAAACTTTGCAGCGTGTCCTGATAAAAGTGCTTTAATGTCCACTATGTCTAGGATCAGGAAGGACAGAATGTTGAGAATACCAAACATAAGTTCCACAATATCAAAGCTGGTTAGGACCTGGAGGTCGTGTGATTTGTTCCTCTTATACAGGGTCAGAAAACTAAAATAACAGAAAGAGGGTAGCTGAGGGGCCTTTTCCCTTCGAGTCTTGCAACTTTTGATAAGAGCAGACCACCTCTCTGTACTTGCTGTACTTGTTGACATCAGGATTCTGTGGATAGAAGGAGATCCAACCAAGGGTTTGAACTCCAGAGACTTCATTTTCCTTCAGACCGTGTGTCCCGGCACCACATTTTCCTCATGGCATTCTTCATGTCTGTGTTTCTCAGCGTGTAGATGAAAGGGTTGAACATGGGGGCAATCATGGTGTAAAATAGGGCAAAAACTTTGTCATTACTGACGGAATCAGCCGTGGGGACATACGTGAAGATGAGCGGCAGGAAGAACATGAACACGACAGTGATGTGTGAGCCGCAGGTGGAGAGGGCTTTGCGGCAGCCCTGGGACGACCGGGTCCTCAGGGTGGACAGGATGATGATGTAAGAAATCACCAAGGCAACAAAGGTCAAAATGGATATCATTCCTGTGGTGGTAATGATCACAATAACCAACAGCCTAGTATCTGTGCAGGCCAGCTTCAGCAAGGGGAAAATGTCACATAAATAGTGATCTATCTGATTGGGGCCACAGAAGGGAAGTTCAATGATAATCAATACCTGAAGGATTGAATGGATAAATGCTCCCAGAATCGAGGCCCAGAAGGACATAACACACCTGTCTGCTCATGATGACCATATAGTGAAGGGGTCTGCAGATGGCTGCATAACGGTCATAGGCCATGGACACCAAGATGAACATCTCAGTGGCACCAAAGAAGTGGGCAGAAAACAACTGAGCTATGCAGCTGTTGTAGGAGATGGTCTTCTGCTGGGCCAGTAGGTCTGTGATCAGTTTGGGGGCCACCGTGGAAGTGAAGCAGACATCCGTGAAAGACAGGTAGCTCAGGAAAAAGTACATGGGCTGTTTACGGAGGCGGCTTCCCCTGATGGTGAGGAGGATGAACAGGTTTCCTGAGAGAGTCACAATGTGGCAAAGTGAGACCACCACAAAGCAGGCAACCTTTGCATCCTCATCACGGAAGAGTCCAAGGAGGATAAAATCTGTGATGTTTTCATGTCCCATTGCTTCTGCGGATTTGATCATGTAAGGGAGAAAGTTAATGGACTGGAAACACTCAACTTTTTTTTTCATTTTTAAGATTTTATTTATTTATCTATTTATTTGACAGAGAGAAACAGCCAGTGAGAGAGGAAACACAAGCAGGGGGAGTGGGAGAGGAAGAAGCAGGCTCCTAGTGGAGGAGCCTGATGTGGGGCTCGATCCCAGAACGCCAGGATCACGCCCCGACCCGAAGGCAGATGCCTAACAACTGCGCCATCCAGGCGCCCCATGGAAACACTCAACTTTTAAAACTTTTGTTTTATTTTAAAAGTCATTCATTACTACCCTNCGACCCAGCCATTGCACTACTGGGTGTTTACCCCAAAGATACAGACGTAGTAAAGAGAAGGGCCATATGCACCCCAATGTTCATAGCTGCATTGTCCACAATAGCCAAATCATGGAAGGAGCCGAGATGCCCTTCAACAGATGACTGGATTAAGAAGCTGTGGTCCATATATACAATGGAATATTACTCAGCTATCAGAAAGAACGAATTCTCAACATTTGCTGCAACATGGACGGCACTGGAGGAGATAATGCTAAGTGAAATAAGTCAAGCAGAGAAAGACAATTATCATATGATTTCTCTCATCTATGGAACATAAGAACTAGGAGGATCGGTAGGGGAAGAAAGGGATAAAGAAAAGGGGGGTAATCAGAGGGGGGAATGAAACATGAGAGACTATGGACTGTGAGAGGCAAACTGAGGACTTCGGGGGGGGGGAAGGGGATAGCCTGGTGATGGGTAGTAGGGAGGGCACGTATTGCATGGTGCACTGGGTTGTTATACGCAGCTAATGAAGCATCAAACTTTACATCGGAATCTGGGGATGTACTGTATGGTGATTAACACAACATAATAAAATAAAATTAAAAAAAAAAACTGTAGTTGTCACCAACAGCAGCTGAACTCATGAAAAAAAATTAATTAATTTTTTAGAAAGATTTTATTTATGTATCTGAGTGAGAGAGTGCATGACGGGGGAGGGATAAAAAAAAAATAAAAAAAAAATAAAAAAATAAAAGTCATTCATTTACTCAATAAATATATGTTGATTGTTTTTTATGATACAAACACCATAATTAGTGCTAAGGATACAGTCAGCAGTGTATAAAATACATATATTCTCTACCCACAATTAGATACAGTTCATTATTGTACACATATACTAGCGATAATTGCACAAATAATTTAAAAAATAAATCCCAAAGTCTCACATTAACCATGAACAACAGGATGACTAATTTAGAAGATGAAATGTTCTTTTTTAGGTCAATTTTGAGATGCAATTTCTGTAGTATGCCTTACAAGTGATTTTTGAATCTCTGGTATGTACAAACAGCACTGAGGTTATCCATTCTTCAAGGGCAGTGTTATCATTCACAGTCCTTCCCAGTGACTAAATCTGTGCTGAATCCTGAAATTTCAGTAACGTCTTTAGACATCAGTGAGCTCATAACTTTAAATAGTACCTCTCTAGGTGACAATTTCAGGAAGTGTTTTTAGCACCTTTCCATGAACATTGAGCAATGATCAGATCTTAGGGAAAATGGGTTGCTCTACTGTATGCAATTGTAGTACATTTGTGGCTTCCTGTAATTGAACGCATTTCCCAGTTCACGTTCCAGCCTAACCCAGGAGTTTTCTGGCACTTCCAGTAGGACAGCATCCTTGGAGGGGCAAATTGCCTCCAGAGATTCTTTTTCACTAGATCTGTTTTACCACCTGTATTTCTTTGAATTGAGCCACTTTCTCTCCTTAACAGACTCATTCCAGGCTCATGGGTCCCAGTCCTGAAATATTTTAATTAATTAAATTTAATTAGTTAAAAAAGGACAAAATATTTAATATTTTGCTTTGGTGCAAATATTAGACTATATCTCTTACTTTGTTTTGGCAAAAAAGTTATCACAAAACTGCTAAACTCAGTGCCCAGTTGTACAAACATAAACTGTACACACTGATAAATGTGTCAGCCTCTTTTGAAGGATTATAACCACAACTGAACAATGTTTTTTACTTTTGTAATGTCATTTCCTATGAGATTATTTTAGAAAAATGTACATTGGCTATACAAAGAGATTTTTAATGAGATTGTAGGGAGTTTATGGACTTTTGGGTTGAATTCTATCCATGAACCCCAAATTAACATCCTGTGGCCTAATTTCTTGCAAAAATCTCTGAAAATAGCACTGTCACACAAGCAAAATCATAGTAATGATTCTGGGCTATGGTGTCATTTGTTTAAAATAAATGGTGCAAGATTATTTTATCTGTGAATTATCTATTCTGTCCTTAAAAATAGGATTCGCTCATTGAATATAGAATTGTATTAAAAGATATAAAAAGATTGTAACAAGTTAAAAGAGTGTACCATGTTTATGGTTAGGGAGGATCACTATAAGAAAGATGTTCATTCTTCCCAAATTAATCAATACATTCAATAATTAAAAATTCTGACAAACCTTTTCATGGAATGCTGATTTCAAAATTCAGAAAGAATTAAAATGAAGAGTAGTTAAGCTAACTTTTTCAACAGAAGAACAAAGAATAGATATATCTTCCAGAATTGAAGTATATTACCAAGCTATGGCAATTAGAAGTTGTAGGTAGGGGTGCCCCCGTGGCTCAGTAGGTTAAGCATCTGACTCTTGGTTTTGGCTCATGTCATGATCTCAGGGTTGTGAGATCAAGCCCAGTGTTGGGCTCCATGATCAGTGCAGATGCGGCTTGAGATTTTCTCTCCCTCTGCCTCTGCCTCTCTTGCTCTTGCTCTCACTCTCTCTCTCTCAAAAATAAATAAATATTAAAAACAAAGTTGTAGGGGTGCCTGGGTGGCACAGCGGTTGAGCATCTTCCTTCGGCTTAGGGCGTGATCCCGGCGTTGTGGGATCGAGCCCCACATCAGGCTCCTCCGATATGAGCCTGCTTCTTCCTCTCCCACTCCCCCTGCTTGTGTTCCCTCTCTCTCTGGCTGTCTCTATCTCTGTCGAATAAATAAATAAAATCTTTAAAAAAAAAACAAAAAAAACAAAACAAAACAAAGTTGTAGATAAAGACAGATTGTTAGATTTGAACAGTCAATAAATAAGCACATACATATTGGAATTTATTCCATATTTAAGTTGAAATTTCATATTGATATGAACTCCAGGGAATTCAAATTGATGTGAATTTTAGTAACTGATGTTAAGAATTTGAATCTTTCTCTGAAAACAATATACATTACAAGGCGTAAAAAAATTAAAATACAGGTGGGCAAAAGATTCAAATATAGCCAACAAAAGTAAAAAAAAAAAAATTGAGAAATAATTAGAATGGGTTTATATCTTATGCAGGAACATTTTTTTTAAGCAAAACACAAAAAGCAAATTCAAAAAATATATAAAATCTATTTCAAAACTTTCTATATGACGCTACTTCATATAAACCAAATATTTTTAAAAGTGGCAAATGGGAGAAAATATTTATAAATCACATATTCAATCACTTAAAAAGAAATAGCCCAATTTTCTAAAAAAGCAAGGTATTTGACAAGGCAAGACACAGAAAGGAAATCACAACTGCACAAAAGCATATATAAAACTATTCAACCTCATTAGATTCAAGGAAATGCAGATTCAACAAGAATGAGATACTATTTTCCCACTCAACAACTTCATGAAACTAAAATTTAAAAGGCGCCTGGGCACCTGGGTGGCTCAGTACATTGAGTGTCTGCCTTCAAGTCAGCTCATGATCTCACAGTCCTGCAGTTGGGCCCCATGTCCAGCTCCCTGTTCAGCGGGAAGTCTGCTTCTCCCCCTGCCTCCCCCCCTGGCTTGAGCTCTCTCTCACTCACTGTCTGTCTCTCAAAAAAATAAAGTATTTAAAAAAAATAAATAAATAAAAATAAAAATAAAAGAAGGCTATCCATCAAAATTTTGATGAGTGACCCAGCAAAACTACCCCAGAAAGCAGACAAGAGCATATTCTTCACAGATTCATTCAAATCTGGAAAATAGAAGTGGATCCAAAACTTGACAATAGATAGGAAATAAGGGGTGGTATGTCCTCATTACAGAAAACTAGACAAATTTAAATGTTCAATCCCTAGGACACATCTACCATGACACAAACCACTAAGACATACTTTGGTGTGGAAAACTTAATATAAGTGCACAAAAATAATCACCATATGATAACATGCATGTGAAAAAAAAATCACAGCCACAGAATACCATGTAGTTTCTGTGAGAACCTCTGTGCTTATAAATTAGTAGAAAAAAGTGTGGAAGGAAAGATTTACTTCTCAGAAATAAAGGAGGTGATGGCCAAAGGGGATTTTTGTGTTATTCGATGTTTTAATGCCTTTATTAAAGAGATTATATTTCATTGTTACTTCTGTAATTAAAGTTAATTTTAAAATTCATCACTTTATAGTATGGTTTCAGAAGAAGACAATATATAAGAAATGAAATGAAGCAGAATAAAAAGTGAACTTTTTCTGGAATTCAGTAAACAAATAACTTGTTTATCACTAATTAGTAAAGCAGTGATAATAGTACCTATCACACAAGATTCTTGTAGGAATCGAATTAAAATAGTCATATAAAATATTTAGCTACAGATATGTGCATATATTACATTCTTAGAATTCACTAACTATGAACTCTAATTATTAATTTAAAAATGACTAATATTCTATAAATGCTTCACAGTTCAGAGGACAAAGGGAGCTCTGGGAATAAATTTTCTCAATGAGTTTAACGTGCCATTGAGTACAGGTTTCTATAGAAGTTATAAAAGTATTTTGACAACTAACCACTACTAAAAATCCCAAACTAATGACCAAGACTTGGGGTAGGTCACAGGATTTCCCATTTCACAGACGGAAGAACTGAGATCAAAGTAAAAATTTATTCATGACGACCTTCAATACCCTGCAAAAGATACTCTCTCTCTAATTATTTAGAATAAGTGAGTCGAATACTTCAAGAAAATAATTATTTTATCCTTCTATCTTACTTCGGCCATTTTCTAGTTCTCTGCGGGTCTTTAAAATTTTTAATATATATCTGATCTATCTTTGTTAAAGAAATAGTCATCAATTATGTAATTTGAACTTCTTAACTGGTCACTGAAATTGTATTCCATACTGGCTCTATTCATGTCAAATATCAGGGGTTCTTGCTCAGTATGACAGACCTACGGCACAGTGAGGCAAGAAATGGAGGGTCTTGTCCTGATCTGCCACTCCCTGATCATGGGATTTAGGAAGAAGTTCCTCAAATTCTTTGGGTATCTATTTTGTCTTAAGAAAGTAAGGAATTGTGGTTTTCATGGATCCTTCCAGCTACAAAGAACTAATTTTTTTTTAAATCAAGTGATTTACTAACTCATTTATCAGTTTATCAAAATTATCAATTATTTTTCCATCATTTTCTTACGAACTTTATTCTCTTTATTGCTTATCTTATTCAATTATTTGTTTTTGTCCAAACTTTTATTGTTTTTTTTATCATTGCTTTTCTGTCCAAAGAAGAGTACACAGCATTCCACAATTTCTCTTAGCCTCCTGACCTGGCAGCTAAGCAGTCCCAGGTTTGAAACCAGGATTTCAAAATAACGTTCCTGTTTTTCATTTTTTATTACAACAGACCTCTTAAAGATGTTTTGTAAACTATTAAAATGCCAACCTGTTACATGAATTACAAGCCTGAAAGGTTATAAAAGAAATCATTACCAAGAAGATCTATTTCTAGAATATGATTCATTAAAAAAAAATTACCTCAGAAAACAAGTGAAAAAGATAGATGATTCTACAGCTGCTGAAAGAGATCACATAGGCTGAGGCATGCAAAAATAGAAAAGGTGAGAATAAAGAAAAGATGGAAAAGGAAAAAGAAAAAACTCACATATTCAGTATCACCCAATTCCAATTAATACTGAAATGGATATCCTTGTCTTCTTGAACTCATGACAACAAATGAAAAAAAAAATCTTCAAAATCAAATGATAAATAGATCTTTTAGGACAAAAAAAGGAATGAAAAATGTCTCATTACTTTATACGTAGTGTTCAAATTATATTTAAATGTAATGAATCACTGAATTCTACTCCTGAAACTAATATTACACTATATGTTAATTAACTGGAATATAAATAAAAACTTGAAACTACAAAAAATTAAAAAAAAATAAAATCAATAGATCTTAAAAACTAACTATGAATACTCAGATCAGGAATGAGAAGTATATCATAAAATAGGAAGGAAAATCTCAACTACATCTGGGTCTTTCTGTCTTGCCTTTTTCCCCCTTTGGTGCAATAACGAGCTTCAAGTTCTACTTTCCTAAATATACAGGGTTGGGGACTCTTGGAAAAGCTGCAGGGGAACAGGCAGGGAGAGTATTTAAAAGCACTGGACACATGTGAGAACTGTACCTGTCATTGGCAATCCCAACGGGATTCTTGGACAAGGCTAGTAAAAATAAACTCTGGTGGGGCGCCTGGGTGGCACAGTGGTTAAGCGTCTGCCTTCGGCTCAGGGCGTGATCCCGGCGTTATGGGATCGAGCCCCACATCAGGCTCCTCCACTATGAGCCTGCTTCTTCCTCTCCCACTCCCCCTGCTTGTGTTCCCTCTCTCGCTGGCTGTCTCTATCTCTGTCAAATAAATAAATAAAATCTTTAAAAAAAAATAAACTCTGGTGATTTTAATTTGCTATTGCTTTGGTTTTTCAGATGTGCTTTTTAAAATAGTTTTTTTTTCTTTTTTTAAGATTGCTTCAAATATATGATGTTAAACATCAAATATAGGTTGTATAGCCAGCGATCAAAAAGTTTTTAAAGTTGCCTTATTCCTTTCTACACAAGGAATAAACACTAAAGCATCCATTATATTTACTAAGCATATTCCACTGCTTCCATTATCTAGAATAATTATTTATTAATATTGAAGGTATCCAGCTTTTTCTTAATATAATCAAGCTCAAACTTAAATGTCCCAATTCCCACAAAGCTTATCCTCATTATAACCCCTTTCTAAAACCTAATTGCAAGCCCCAAGTCATCCCATTACACTCCCAATACCTAATTTCACCAGATCATTTGACTCCCCTTTCAAAGGTAGTTGAAGTTTTTCTCGTTTTGTTTGGGGGATTTTGTGTGTATTCTTTAAATATTGGTGTTCTTCTCTCATCTCCTCAATAGATTATTAACTCAATGAAAATAGGGTCTATTCTTCCTCAAACTGTATTTAATAATTTAAATTTTGATAATGGCAAGGCTAATAGCAGTAACTGAAAAGTCATTACAATGTGCTAATAATTGTACTAAGAACCTTAATGGGATTTTAAAAATTTAATGCACATAATGAACCTATGAGATGACATTATTAATATTCCCTGGAGGCACAAAGAGATCATCAACAAGACTAGGCAGCTAGTAACTAGTAGAGTAGAGTTTCATTTTGCTAAGATGCTTTACTGACCCTACAATGACTATGACCAGCAGTTCCACACTTTACACACAGTAAGCACTTAATAAGTGTATCTGAATTTTTATTAAAATAATAAAATAATATACATATTTAAAAATTACACTGAGATTTTGAATTGTGTACTTAGGATACATACTTTCACTTTCCAACTTATACAGTCCACTATTAGCAGAACCTCAATTGCATCAACAAAAGAAATAATTTTTATAGTTTTGATTATTGATGATGGCAAAGTAACATAAAATTTAAAGGATTTATTTTTCATG
>NC_048233.1:76702026-76718808 GCF_002007445.2 Ailuropoda melanoleuca | reverse complement strand
AAGAAAGACAGTAGCAGATTAAGTCAGGATTTTCTTTTGATGTTGATGTGCTGGTGATTATGTCCTGGTGGGATTCTCCAATTCAGAAATCTGAAGGAGAACAGAAATGTCTACAGCTGCATGGGCTGGTGCCTAATTCTGGTATTGAATAAGTCTGTTATTGTTGCATATATTGGCTACATTCTCTGGAAATGAATTAAATTTGCTTCTTGTAACCAATCTGCTGTTTGGTTTTTCCCCAAAGAAGACAGGTCTTTCAGAAGTCATGTGAACCTGGCTCTTATGTATCTTTTGTTAATATCCTTCTTCTAATTTATCAACAAAGGAGGGGTGGAAGGGAACCTACCAAGAATAATAAATATGTCCTTCCTTTCCCGTGTGTTATCTATGGATGAAATAGTGAACGGGGGTGTTGGCTAGATGCTTAGCTATTTGGTGTTGGTTCTTTATGTATATGAGCAAGGTTATGTGCTCACTTGCTTGGCCTTTCCTACTGCTCCTTTCAAGGTACCTTACACTAAACATATTGGAGGTTTTATTAACTCAAGAATATTCCTCAATTCTCACTTCGATAGTTTGGCCATGCTATTGCAGGATCAGTCAGCTCAATTATGCTCTGTAAAAAGCCACTGCAATATTTGTAACTTATACAATAAGCATTTCATTTTTGCTCGTTTGTCTTTGTGAAAGGTGGGTTTCAGCTGATCCAGGGCAGGACCAGGTATACTTCAGGCCGCTCTCTTTTCCTCAGGCATAAAACAGAAATGGTATCTTAGTCTTTGCTGAAATTGAAAGTTTATGTCCTGGACAAGTGATGTTTGACATTACCATTGACGGTTATGAAAGTTCGGCATTGTCTCTCTCTCTTTAACTCTGAGGCACTTGGCTGGTCGATTTTTTAATACTAAAATATAAAATAAAGGCTATTTTGAAGATTTGAATAAAGTGATGAAGGTGCATTATACCTAAAAAAAAAAAAAAAGGTCAGTGTGAAAGCTATCGATATATTGAAACACTGTCAAAATGAGGCTTTCCCACCGAGTTGTTATAAACATGGTGAAATTCTAGAGACTCTGACATGTGATAACTGTTTTTCTCCTGGATATGTTTGAATGAAAAAGGGGATGACATATGGAGGAACATGAAAACTATTCTCACATATTAAAGTGAGCAGTGCAAGAGAACACATTTAAAAATGTCCCTGCTTATCCCAGGGACAGAAGTATAACCACTGGTTGGAAGACAGAGGGAGACACATTTTTATTGTTTTCCACTGTGAAAGAAACTAGTTTATCCATCTGGAAAATGAGAAAGTTGCCATTTATTTTCATCAGTGAAGGCTTTAATCAAAGTCCTATCTGTCATCTTGTAACAGCAAGGTTGTAAAACTACAAAAACTATAATACTCCAGAGCTTGGCCCCCAGTCCTGTGATCATATGTCCATGAAATAAAAGGTATAAACCAGACTCACCCTTAATGAAACTGGGGAAAGTCTAGGTTCTAATGAAAGAAATGATCTCTTTCCAGTGAACCAAGAGTAGATTCTCTGAGCTCTTCTGATTGGGATTGACCCTGAGGACCTTTTGTGAACAGGAATAAATGTATAGTCATTGGTAGAAACGTGAATATATTTCACACATCCTGCTCCTTGGTCTTTGAGAGTAATAAATCTGTCAGCTTTTACCTTCTCAGGGATGTCAGAACTTCAGTAGAACTAACATCTCCTGGTAGTCAAGATTTATGTGCAAAGACATACAGGAAAGAGCATTGTAGAGGAAAGTCACAAATGGATAATACTTATTTCTTCTTGTTCATTCTTCAGGAGTGTAGACTGGCCTCTATCACACCATGATTGTTTCAGGGCAGTGGTGATTTCTCAAAGACAAAAGCGTCAAGGCCTCTCAAGGCAACATTTAGGGATTATACAACATCACTTTTACCACTTTCTGTTCATGTGGTTAAAGGTTATATGTGAGATGTGTCACAAGTTTAGCCCAGACAAAGCAGGGAGAGATAGAGTCCACTGTTTTTTTGTGTTTTTTTGCTTTTACTGAGGTGTCATTAGCATATAACATTATTAGTGGTTTCAGGTGTACAATCTCATAATTCAAATTTGTGTGTATTTCAAATGGATCACCTCAATAAATCTAGTTAACATCCACCACCACACATAGTTATAATTTTTTCTTGTGATGAAAAATTTCCAGAGCTACTCTTTGTGATTTTCAAATACAGATTTTAGCGTTATTAACTATAGACAGTATGTTGTATTTTAATCATAATAGAGATCCAAAGTCATCATTATACACCACTTTTAATACATATTTACAAATCTATTTTTCATGGGAAATCAATTTTCAATAATATTTGCTCTATGGCCTTTTATTCTGTACAAATAACCACAAGATTTAACATTTATCTGTTTTTAACAGCTTTATTGAGATATACTCCACATAGGAATTTAGTGGGGGCTTAAAGATATTGGTAGGGTGTTTTTTTAGTAATACAATTATTTTTGTGACATAAATTTTACCTACAATGAAATGCAGACCTTTTAAGTATATGGTTTGTTGAGTTTTGATAAATGTATATACTCACATAGTAATTAAAAAATTCAAGATCTGGAATACTTTCATTAACCCAGATAGGTCTGTCATGCTCCCTTTCAGTTAGTTCCCTCAGATGCAACTATTGTCCTGATTTGTATCATTCTGTTTTAGTGCTGTCTATTTCATAACCTCATGTAAGTTGAATCACAGCATTTACTCATAGTGCATGGTCTCTTTGTTCCAGGATTTGTCATATTGACATGTATAATTAGATTGTTTCTCTTTGCTGAAGATTATTCTGTCTATCCTGCCAACTTCTGTCTTTTAAGTGCAGTGTATTTGCATATAATGTAATTGTTAAATTTTAGAGAATAAGTTCATTTTATTGTTGTTTACTTTTTTGTCCCCTTTGTAGCTTATTTTATTTCTTTTCTATAGTCTTTTGAGCTAATGGATTAGATGGTTTTTCTCTATTATTCAATTTTCTGCTTCAACCTCACTCATCATCAGGGAAATGCAAGTCAAGATAATAATGAGCTCTCAGTTCACGTCTGTTAGACTGACTATTATGGAGAAGACAAGAGATAAGAAATGTTGGTGAGAATGTGGAATAAAGGGATCCCCATGTGTATTATTGATGTGTATATAAATTGGTACAGTTATTATGGAGAAGAGCATAAAGGTTCTTCAAAAAATTACAAGTAGAACGACCATTCATCAATCCTACTGTTGGGTATATATCCAAAGGATCAGAAGTCATGATTGTGAAGGGCTATCTCATTCCTAGGTTCATTGCATCATTATTCACGATAGCCAAGGTGTGAATACAACCTCATCCCTGACTGATGAATCAATATACAAAATGTGAGATATATTTTATTAAGACTTTAAAAACAGGAAAATTATGCCACTTGTAATAACATAGATGGAGCTGGGGGACTCTATGTTAAGTGGAACAAGCAAGACACAAAGAGAAATATTGCATGATTTCACTTATATATGGAAATGATATAGTTCAATTCACAGAAGCAGAGAGTAGAATGGTGGTTTCCAGGGGGCAAGAATTGGGACAAATGGAGAGATGTTGTTCCATGGGTACAAGATTTCAGTTAGATAGAATGAATAAATTCTAGAAATCTAATATATAGCAGGGTCACTACAGTTAATAACACCATAATGTATACATGAAATTGCAAAAAGGATAGATCATTAATTAAATCTTTTTTTGCACACACAAACACACATACTGTTAACTACATAGAGAAGATAGATGTGCTAATTAGTTAGATTGTGGTGACCTTTTAACATTATCTGTATATCAAAAAATCAAATTGTACAACTGAAATATATATAATTTTTGTACATCAACATGTCATCTTTGGGTCACTGGTGCAGTAACTAAGCTTCATAAATCCCCAAAAGCAAAAAGTAGTGAGAACACTGAAAATATGATATTTTAATGAATTTATTTTAAAATAATCTTTGACAGGAGGAAATTATTGGTAGTGAAAAGTTTTTCCAGGTAAATAATGGGGAACAGCATTAAAAAAGGAATGCAATCTTGTCACAGCTACTAAGGATATGGTACAATTGAATACACTGAAATCATTTATTTTTTTGAAGTTTTTATGAAAATTCCACTTAGTTTACATTCAGTGTGGTGTACAATTTAGTTATTCAACACTTACATACCACATCTGGTGTTCATCACAATATGTGTACTCCTATATCCCCATCATCTAATTAATCCATCCTTCTATGCACCTCCCCTCTGGTAACCATTAGTTTGTTCTATATCTTTTACATTATTATTATTTTTTTTATTATATTATGTTAGTCGCCATACAGTACATCCCTGGTTTTTTATGTAAAGTTCAATGCTTCATTAGTTGCGTGTAACACCCTGTGCACCATGCAATACATGCCCTCCTTACTACCTATCACCAGCCTATCTCTTTGAGAGTCTGGTTCTATATTTGTCCCCTTCTCATTTTGTCCATATACTCATTTGTCTTGTTTCTAAATTCCACATGAGTGAAACTACCTTATGGTAGTTTTCTTTCTCTGACTGACTTGTATCGTTTAGTATAATACACTCTTGCTCCATTCTTGTCATTGCAAATTTCAAGATCTCATTCTTTTTGAGGGCTGAGTAATAGTGCATTATAGATATATATACCCCACACCTTTATCCATTCATCATTCAGTGGACACTTGGGCTGTTTCTATATTTGGTTATTGTAGTACTGCTGATACAAACATTGCAGGGCATGTATCCCTTTGATTAAGGATTTTTGTACTTTCTGAAATCAATGAATTTTAAAAGTCCATGATATAACCCATGCCATGCACATATTCAAGGCATGGCTGCTAATATGCTTTGCTCACTATGAAAATCAAAATTCTATTGGCAATTCTAACTTGTGAATAGACACTACTCTTTTACTAGAAAAGCACAAACAGGAAAAGAAAGTGGCTTCCTACTGCAAAAGTAGGTTCTCTCTAACTCCATTAACTAGAGACAAACATCCTGAGTATTTCTGAATGCCTCTGATACTTTCTCTTATTCCATTGGTACAACCCAAGTGTAAATAAAATAATATACACTTTTTTTTTCAAACCAGGTTCTACCTTTCTATACTTCAATCTTAGAAAATATGTTGAATATAAAGTGTATTTAAATTCTTATTCAGTTTTTTTTTTAAAGATTTTATTTATTTATTAGACAGAGATAGAGACAGCCAGCGAGAGAGGGAACACAAGCAGGGGGAGTGGGAGAGGAAGAAGCAGGCTCGCAGCAGAGGAGCCTGACGTGGGGCTCGATCCCATAACGCCGGGATCACGCCCTGAGCCGAAGGCAGACGCTTAACCGCTGTGCCACCCAGGCGCCCCTAAATTCTTATTCAGTTTTGACCCCATTCATTATTTTACTTCTTTCCCTCTTAGAGTTGTAGATGTCTCTTGTAGTGCCTATAGCCCAATCATACAAATTAGCTGAATATCTTAGGGTCTTTGTAATACTACATATAAAAAAATCCCATACATAACGTCTCACTTAACATAACAAAGAACACATAAGTAAAATTACTTAAGAAAAAAATTACATATATTTATATATACAGCATTTGGGCTTCGGTTCACTAGTATGGAGTTTTCTTCTGTTTTATTTTTTTAAATTCTTAATTTTTATTTATTTATTTTTAAGATTTTATTTATTTATTTGACAGAGAGAGAGACAGCCAGTGAGAGAGGGAACACAAGCAGGGGGCATGGGAGAGGAAGAAGCANAGGGGGCATGGGAGAGGAAGAAGCAGGCTCCCAGCAGAGGAGCCTGATGTGGGGCTGGATCCCAGAATGCCGGGATCACGCCCTGAGCCAAAGGCAGATGCTTAATGACTGAGCCACTCAGGCGCCCCAATAAATTTTTGTTTATTTTTTATCAAGCTCAATTAGCCAACATGTATTACATCATTAGTTTTTTATGTATCGTTCAATGGTTCATTAGTTGCATATAACTCCCAGAGTTCATCAGATCATGTGCCCTCCTTAATGCCCATCACCCAGTTACCCCATCCACCCAACCGTCTCCCTTCTGAAACTCTCAGTTTGTTTCCCACAGTCCAGGGTCTCTCATGGTTTGTCTCCCTCTCTGATTTCTTCCCATTCAGGTTTCCTTCCCTTCCCCTGTGGTCCACTGTCCTATTCCTTATATTCCACATATTAGTTAAGCCATAAGATAATTGTCTTTCTCTGATTGACTTATTTCACCTAGTATAATGCCCTCTAGTTCCATCTACGTCAATGCAAATGGTGGGTATTCATCCTTTCTAATGGCTGAATAATATTCTATGATTTATATATATTACATCTTCTTTGTCCATTTATCTGTTGAAGGGTATCTTGGCTCCTTCCACAGTTAGGCTATTGTGGACATTGCTGTTATGAACATTGGGGTGCATGTTTCCCTTCTTTTTCACTATGTCTGTATCTTTGGGGTAAATACCTAGTAGTGCAATCGCTGAGTCATAGGGTAGCTCATATTTTTAATGTCTTGAGGAACCTCCATACTGTTTTCCAGAGTGGCTGTACCAGCTTGCATTCTCACCAACAGTGTAAGAGCGTTTCCCTTTCTCCACATCCTTGTTGATATTTTTGTTCCCTCTCTTGTTCATTTTGGCCATTGTAACTGGTGTAAGGTGGTATCTCGTTGTGGTTTTGCTTTGCACTTCCCTGATGGCAAGTGACGTGGAACATTTTTTTCATGTGTCTATTAGCCATTTGTATGTCTTCTTTGGAGAAGTGTCTGTTCATGTCTTCTGCCCATTCCTTGACTGCATTATTTGTTTTTTGGGTGTTGTGACTGAGAAATCCTTAATAGCTCATGGATATCAGCCCTTTAATTGTTCTGTCATCTAGAAATATCTTTTCCCATTCCTTAGGTTGCCTTTTAGTTGTGTTCACTGTTTCCTTTTTGTGGAGAAGATTTTATCTTGATGAAGTCCCAAAAGTTCATGTTTGCTTTTATTTCCCTTGCCTTTAGAGACCTATCTCAGAAGAAGTTGTCGTGGCTGATGTCGAAGAGGTTACTGCCTTTGTTGTCTTCTAATATTTTGATGGATTCCTGTCTCACGTTTATGTCTTTCATGGATTTTGAGTTTATCTTTGTGTATGGTGAAAGAGAATGGTCCAGTTTCATTCTTCTGCATGTGGCTGTCTAATTTTCCCAGCCCCATTTATTGAAGAGACTGTCTTTTTTCCATTGAGTATCCTTTCCTGCTTTGTTGAAGATTGACCATAAAGTTGAAGGTACATCTGGGCTCTCTGTTCTGTTCCATTGACCTATATATCTGTTTTTGTGCCAGTACCATGCTGTCTTAATGATCACAAGTCATGCAAATGATTAAAATGAAAACACATCGATTCAAAACTTATGGGATATTGCAAAGGCAGTCCTAAGAGGGAAGTACATAGCAGTCCAAGCTACTCTCAAGAACTTGGAAAAATCCCCAATGCACAAGCTAAATTTAACACCTAAAGGACCTGGAGAAAGAACAGCATATAAAGCCTAAACCAAGCAGGAGAAGAGACATAATAAAGATTACAGCAGTAAACAATAAAATAAAAACCATAACAGTAGGACAGATCAGCGAAACCATAAACTGGTTCTTTGAAAGAATTAAGATTGATAAATTAATTATACTTAATAAAATAACAAATGAAAGAGGAGAGTTCACAACCAATGCCAAGGAAATAGAGTTATTGGTTAGAACATATTATGAGCAACTATATGCCAACAAACTAAGCAATCTGTAAGAAATGGATTCATTCCTGGAAACTTATAAAGTACCAAGATTGAAACAAGAAGAGATAGAACATCTGAACAGACCAGTAACCAGTAAGGAAATTGAAACAGTAATTCCCAAAAAATGAGAGTCCAGGGCCAGATGGCTTCTCAAGGGAATTCTACAAAACATTCAAAGAAGAAATTATATCAATTCTACTGAAGCTGTTTCAAAATATAGAAATGGAAGGAAAACTTCCAAACTCATTCTATGAGTCCAGCATTACCTTGATCCCAAAACCAGAGAAAGACTTCACCCAAAAGGAGAATTACAGATCAATATCCCCGATGAACATGGATGCCAAAATACTCACCGAGATACTAGCCAATACGATCCAACAGTACATTAAAAGGATTGTTCCCCACAATCAGGTGAGATTTATTCCTGGCACGCAAGTGGGGTTCAACATCCAGAAATCAATCAATGTGCTAGAGCACATTAATAAAAGTAAAGACAAGAACCATATGATCCTCTCAATTGATGCAGAAAAAGCATTTCACAAAATACAGGATCAATTCTTGATTAAAACTCAAAGTACAGGGTTAGAGGGAACATACCTTAATACCATAGAAGCCATCTATGAAAAGCCCATGGTGAATATCATTCTCAATGGAAAAATTGAGAGCTTTTTCCTTAAGGTCAGGAACATGACAGGGATGCCCACACTCACCACTATTTTTCAACATTGTACTAGAAGTCCTAGCCTCAGTACTCAGAATACAAAAAGAAATAAAAGACATTCCAGTTGGCAAAGAAAAAGTCAAACTCTCTCTCTCTGCAGAATGATGTGATACTTTATGTGGAAACCCCAAAAGACTCCACCCCCAAATTAGTAGAACTCATACAGCAATTCAGCGATATGGCAGGATACAAAATCAATGCACAGAAATCAGTTACATTTCTATACACTAACCATATACCTGAAGAAAGAGAAATGAAGGAATTGATCCCATTTACAATTGTACCAAAAACCATAAGATACTTAGGAATAAACCTAACCAAGGAGGTTAAGAAAGGATCTGTACTCTAGGAACTACAGAAAACTTATGAAAGAAATTGAGGAAGACACAAAAGGATGGAAAAGCATTCCATGTTCATGGATTAAAAGAATAAACATTGTTAAAATGTCTATGCTACTCACAGCAATCTACATATTCAAAGCAATCCATATAAAAATACCTTCAACATTTTTCAAAGAGCTGGAACAAACAATTCTAAAATTTGTATGGAACAAGGAAAGACCTTGAATTACCAGGAGAATGTTGAAAAATAAAACCAAAGCTGGGGCATTGCGGTAAACGACTTCAAATTTTATTACAAAGCTGGATCACCAAGACTACTACAGAACTTTTAAGGATAAACTAATGATATAATGAAAATAATTTCTTGACACACAAAGTTAGTTGATTTGCTGTAAATGTGTTCAAGAGAAAGCAGGATACCTTATTTGAAATTTGCTATAGAAAGAATAACATGTCATAGAGAACAGGCCATTATTTTTTATGGATGCTCACTGTTTGAACAGTTGTGATTGTAAAATTTCTTTCTTCTTACCAAACCAGAGTGTGTCTTAGATGTGAGGAGTATTTCATAATCAGCAATGTCAGAATTTAACTCACAGGGAATGTATGAGCCAGGCTGGCATTATGAGGGAAGCTACTAGTTTGAGGGCAGAAGTACAGAGAAAAGTAAGGAAATCAGCTGCATTATATTAGAGTGCATGGGACAAGTCATGATGTACACTATCACATTTGATATCTGTACAGATTAAGGAATTAGCCAAAGCTCTCAATTCATCTTTGGTTTCTGAGGTGATTTTGATATGCTAGAGCTTTCTCATGGCATTTTTCACTTCTGCATTCCTCAGTGTGTAGTTGAGTGGGTTGAGAGAAGGTGTCCCAGTGGTATAAAATACGGTCACCATCTTGTCCATGGGGAAAGTGGTTGGGGGGAGTGTATATGTGAGTGTATATGTGTATATGTGAGTGTATATGTGAACATGCATGGACCAAAGAATAAGACTACAACGATGATATGAGAAGTGCAAGTAGAGAGAGCTTTTTTCCTCCCTTCTCCACTATGGTTTCGTAGGGAATGCAAGATGACAATGTATGAGATCATCAGAGTCACAAAACTGCCTGTGCAAATGGACCCACTGTTAGACGCCCATTCTAGGTTGATCAGATAGGTGTCCATGCAAGCAAGTTTCAGCAAGGGCTGCAAATCACAGCAGTAATGATCAATCAGATTGGGTCCACAGAAAGGCAATTTCAAGGCCTGGGCAACCTCGACTATACAATGGATAAAAGACCCTATCCATGCGAGCACAATCAGGATGGTGCAGACCTGCCGTCTCATGATGGTTGGGTAATGTAACGGCTTACAGATGGCCACCAGCGATCCACGGCCATGAGGATGAGGACAAAGACCTCCATGGAGCCAAAGAAATGTAGTGCGAAGGCTTGAGTCATGCACTCATTGTAAGTTATGATTCTTTGCGCAGAGAGTGAATCCACAACTAGTCTGGGGGCTGTGGATGTTGAGAAGCAGGAATCAGCAAGGGACAAATAAAATAGGAAAAAGTACATGGGGCTCCCAAGTGTCCGGCTGGACTTGATGGTCACAATAATAAGCAAATTCCCCACCATGGTTCCCATATATAAAATGAAGAAGATTATAAATACCATTTTCTTTTTCACAGGATCTTGGGTCAATCCTAAGAGTATGAACTCAGTTACGCTGTGATTTTGCTGCATTATTTCAATGAAAGTGGAGAAAGCGCAGGTTAGAAATAATTAATCTGCAAAGAAAGAAATATTATGAAATGAATACTCCATTTGGGGGTCAAATCCATATGCTTGATCGTGGAAGTGCCACATACCTGTGTGTTACCCCTACACACTGTTTTTTTTTTCTCTGAATAAAGTGGAAATGATAATATCTATTCACCATGTATTCACGTGATTGTTTATGAAAACAATGAAGCATATTAATAATGAAAGAGTACCTGTTTCTTCAGGCATACTAAACATTGATTTAGGGGATTTGGTATGATAGGGTATCACTTTGAACTGAAAGTCTTTCTTTAGTTTATGGCAATATCCTTTTAGCTTAGAATGTTGCCATATGGAGAAATCTCATGCATGATTTACATAATACCATTTCACACTGCTTGAACCTGATAATTCAGTTATAAATTATCTTCTTGTAAATATTCTGAACACTTAAGGAATGATGTAGAAACTTTTGATAGTGCTTCCCTTAATGAAACCTAAGAAAGAAGATGAAAGAGGGAGAGAGGACAAGGGGGAAACAAACAATATTTTCGCAGTGAACGTTCATGCAGTTGGTCCAGTCCATCATGAAATTTATTTCAGTCTGTTATCCTGACTAAGTTTATTTCCTGTTACTTTAACTCGCAATAATTTCTAGTTGTTTACAGTTCTAAATTCAGCTTCTATGACAAAGCTTTATATTTTTGAAATTATACTATGTTGTCCAAAGTTAAATTCTTTGCTTCATTCAGCATTTTAATGGGTCTTTCAGCATATTTTCTTAAGACACAAGGAGTGACTGAAGCTAAAATAAAAGATAAATAGAGAACATTTGGCATAAATCAAAATATTCTTTCAAATTTCATGTTATTTTAAGCACCAGGGATTTAGAAAATAAATTAAGGAAGCTCCAAGTCATAGCTGAAACTTTTCAATAAAAGTTCTGGAATCTATTTTCTTGAGTGTCCCATACCCTGATTCAGCAAGAGAAGATAGAAAAAGGGAGGGAACTCATATTTATTTATATATGCCAAGGAGTGGAATATTCTTCTCTGTCCTCATCACATGTTAGTAGCACAATTAAATGCATAAGTGCCAAGTGCCAAAAATGCATAAGTGACTCTGGATTTCCACCCATGTCATGATCTCAGGCTTGTGGTCAGGCCCCATGCCAAGCTTCGTGTCTGCTGTGAATCCTGCTTAAGATTCTCTCCCTCCCTCTCCTGTCCCTTCTCCTGCTCACACACTTCTTTCTCTCTAAATAAATAAACAAAATCTGAAAAGAAAACAAAATAGTGCAAGTGAAAATGGGCAAAAGAACTGATTTCAAAAGAAAACCCTCTTATTAAAATAATGTGAAAAGGTAATCAATTTCATGCATATCTAAATGTATTCAAATTTAAATTCCAACTATATATCTTCTCACTTATCAGATTAACAAAGTGACATTTTGATAAATGTATCTTAACAAATACTGCTGAAAATGATGTGGGAAACAATTGATGCCACCCATTCTTGGTAGGAGTTTAAGGGGGTGTAATCACTCAGGGAGTGATTTTCAGCATTGATATTTCAATGGCACATAGACACAGGTCTAATGTTTCCATTTGTTGCAAGGAATCTCACTCACAGGCACAATGGCAATCACAGCAGTCTTTTCCAAGTTGGCAAAAGGTCAGATACAACTTCAATGCCCATCAGAAAGGAAGCTAAATGAATCAGACATGGTATTTTATGCAATCATCAATAAAAAGGAAGTGAATATATATGCAATTGGTTTATAAATTATGTTGTAAAGTGATAGAGTTCAGGACTGAATGCAGAGGATGGTAATGTCTTCATTAACAGCAGAATAATATCTATCACACACACATGGACTCATATCAATTAATTGTATTTAAGAGTACCAAAATCACATAATATTTGTGTCCTCAGCGTGGGGAAATTACATTCTTGAAATCAAAGTTAGGAAGATGACTTGCCTTTTAAAATATTCCATTTGGTAGTTGTAAAGATGTCATAATCGTGCTGCATTAAAAATAAAGGTTTTAAAAACCTTCTCTTAGTAGATGGTTTGTTAATTACTTTGGCATATTACTGGATGATATCAACTGTCTTCTGACATAGGCTGCAGAAACAGCAAGATCACCAGGGCCAAAGTAAGATTTAAACGTCTATGTAGCAAGGTGAGTCAGCTATAGCGGCAGTTCTGGACTCAAGGCTCTTTAGCACATCATGCCCCAACCACACTGCCAATCATTACAGGTTCCCCTGCATTCTTAGGAGTTTGCCAGATATGCTGTTGGACCAACTCTTCAGCAAAAAGGAATGAAAACTTGTCTGTGGCTTTTAACATTTAAGTATTATAAAAAGATATTGATCATTTGATCTACCTATCAATGTATTATCTATCATCCTATCTATCCATCTATCATCTACCTACATGATATAGACTGAGACATTTGTACAGTTCACATAGTGATAGACATAAAAGTGACATACATTCAAAGAAAACAACATAAGGAAGGTAATTTTTATTTGGTCACTGCTGAATTCAAACATCTAATAATAAGTATTCATAAAGTGAATGAAAGAATTAAGAGAATTTCCTATTGATACAACCCAATCGTTTTCAGTCCCATTCAATACTCAGTTATCACTGAAAAGGGAAGCCTACTCCATCTCAAGTAAAATCATCATCTCCATGGAACATTTCCTGGAACACTCAAATAGATATTATTTCCATTCGCTTATCTCTCCACCAGGATCTGCTGTGCATTTCTATTATTCTGTCTTCTCATTTTCAATTGTAATGCACTTCTAGAAAATTCCCCAAACTTTCTACCTTCCACAGATGCTTTTTATGTGTTAGATGCACACTGTGGCATTGATCAGATGAATTTTCTCTGAGTATTAAATACAGTTATGTTAATCCCCAACACAAATCTTACCAGTTCGATGAGAGCAAAGGGTAGGATGTTCAGTCATCCACTTTTCTTCTCAAGGTAATGCAGCCACACTTTACTCAAATGAAAATTTAAAAAAAAAAGTGTTTCTAAAATCCTGTCTGAACTCTTTATATGTCCCTGAGGCTCAGGTTATTGCCTGCACACCAGAAGACAAGTTTGGTCCTTGATTCATGTCAAACTTTCTGAAACCAACCCTCACATGAAATTTTGACTGGGAAATGCTTCTCTTTTGCCTTCACTGCATTTGTACTTAAACATGAATGATGCAAAAGTCAGGAGTCTGGGGAAGGTCGTTCCCTAAAGTGTTCCTTCCCTTTTAATTAAGAGCCATTAGCTAGATATGAGAAAGAACTTAATATTAAATATTTATTTTTAGATTATGGGGAAAACGTGAACTCTTCTTGCAATGAAAGGTGTTTATTTGGGCCAGAAATGATGCGTTTTGACTAGAATAACTAGAACAGTGATTATGTAGTGACCTGATGCTCAGGACTTGGTTCTTGACACCATTATCCAAGAAAATGAATTAGGACTTCTTAAAGAAATGGCTGAGTCTAGGCTGGGGCAGGGAATGTACAAAATGACCTGGAGCATCGTGTAATCCTAGAAAGTAGGGAAGTGTTAACACACACACACACACACACACACACACAGAAACACACATACACTAGTACATTCACACTGTGATGAGAATATGCCAAAGGGACACAAGAGCCAATGGGAAGAGCACCCAGTGCCAGAAGCTGGAAAAAAATTGAGGAACTAATAAATGACACTGAATTGAAATATGACTCATAGTTTAAAAAATCCACAAGTTCAGGGGCGCCTGGGTGGCACAGCGGTTAAGCGTCTGCCTTNTATTGATATAAACGTTTAAGTAAGTAACTAGTAAATGGGGGATTATAGATAAATCTCCATAAAACTGAATTCCTAATGGCTTTGTAGGTACTCTTCTCTAAAAGATTACAGGAAATCTCTCAATCTCTTATTTGTTCATGGTACACAAGTGAGTTTCTTCCCAAAGGGACATTGTGGAATGGGGCAGAGAGGAGTAAATTTACAGAGGAGAGGGGTGCCTGGTGGCTCAGTTGGTTAAGGGTCTGCCTTCAGCTCAGGTCATGATCCCAGGGTCCTCAGATGGAGCCCCATGTTGGGCTCTCTGCTCAGCGGGGAGTCTGCTTCTCCCCCTCCCTCTGCTGCTCTCCCTGCACATGATTTCCCTACTTGTGCTCTCTCACTCATATGCTCTCAAATATCAATAAATAAAACCTTTAAAAAAATTTACAGAAGAGAAATGTGGCAAATAGTACTTCAACCAGGTGATCAAGGTTAACATCAACGGTGATGAGTCACATCGAAAGTATGTACCCACTGGCATGATGTGATGCAAATGGCACTTTGCCTCTGTGACCTTTCTCCCAATAACCCATAACTCCAGTCCAATCTTGAGGAAAATATCAGACAAACCCCAAACAAAAGTTTTTATATAAAATGTCTAATTCTCCTCAAAACTGTCACGTTCATCTAAAGCAAGAAAAGTTAAGGGGCACCTGGTTTGCTCAGTCAGTTAAGCCTCCCACTCTTGTTTTAGGCTCAGGTCATGATCTCGGGGTCCTGAGACTAAGCCCCTCATGTGGCTCCATACTCAGCAGGGAGTCTGCTTCTCTATATGTTCCTCTGCCCTCCTCCTGCAGAGTTCTCTCTCTCTCTGTCTCTCCAAAAATAACTAATAAATCTTAACAAAAAAAAAAAAAGAAAGAAACAAGAAAAGAGTACACTTATTGTGATGGGGACTGAGTAAAGTATAGAATTGCTTTTTTGTAGAATTTTTTTAAATGTTTAGTTAATTATTTATGTGTCAGAAAGAGGGAGAGAGAGAGAGAGCAGAAATAGGGGAGGAGCATAGGCGTAGGGACAAGCAGGCTCCCTGCTAAGCAGAGAGATCACTGAGAGACTCATTCCAGGACCCTGGGATCATGAACTGGGCTGAGTGCACATGCTTAACCTACTGAGCCACCCAGCCGTTCTTAGAATTGTTGAATTATTATTTTACCTCCCTGAAACTAGCGCTTTATGTTAGCCATACTTGAAATAAACAAATTAAACAACATTCAGAGAAACTGTCAGTGTCTTGAGCTCCAGAAGAAGACATGACACCTGAATGTGATGTGGTATACTGGATGAGATTCTGGAGAAGAAAAATGACATTAGTTTAAGTCAAAGTTATCTGAAAAAGGTATGGATATTAGTTAAAAATAGTGTTCATGTAAAGTGAATTACTTGTGACAGATGTACCACACTATGGAAGATGGTGACAGAGGCAACAGTGCAGAGCATATGGGAACTCAGTATCATTACCAAAATTTCCCTGTAAATATAAACCTGTTATAAAATATAAAACCTGTGTATAGAAAATATGTCATCAACGTTTATCTGTCTTGTAGCATGGGTCAGAAATTCCTCCTTTCTCAATGCATACCGCAAAATCTGCATATTCTATGTCCCATTTTGGGTCTAAAGACCAGAAACTGCCATAAACTGGTAAGAGTCAATGTCCCAGTTCAGGTCCATAGGCAGGAGGCTGCTGTAGAGTCAGAAAGAGTTAACGTGTCCGTGTGCAAGCCATCAGACAGGGAGAGTTAATGGTTCATCTTGAAGGCTCTCAGGCAGGACAATTCCCCTCAGAAGAGGTTGGCTTTTTCTAATTTTCAGGCCTTCAACTGGTTGGATAAGGACCCTACTTTAGTAAGAGCAGTCTACTTTATTCAGCAAAAGTTAANAACATCCAGAAAAATCCCACAGTCACAACCGTAAACAATAATCAAATATTTGAGCACACCGTGGCCTAGGAAAGTTAACACATAAAATTATCCAGTACAAGTTCCTTGCTTATACACCTTACACCTATACACATCTCCTAAACCACACATAATCTCGAAGTAAAGACAACACGGGGAGCCTGGGTGTCTCAGTCAGTAAACCATCTGCCTTTGGCTCAGGTCATAATCCCAAGGTCCTGGTAAAGAGCCCTGTGTCAGGCTCTCTGCTCAGTGAGTACCTTGCTTCTCCCTCTCCCTCTGCCTGCCTGTCTGCCTACTTGCGCTCTCTTTTTCTGATAAATAAATAAGTAATAAATAAATAAATAAA
>NC_048233.1:76696739-76698732 GCF_002007445.2 Ailuropoda melanoleuca | reverse complement strand
TGAGATCTTGCTTGTAAGGAACACTGTGAGTTTCAAGGAACACTGCCTCCAGAGTCAGGAAAATGAGAAGTGGGCTTTAACTAGCTGTGTCTCGAATGCGGTCTGCTCCTGGGGCATGTAGCTGTCACCTCCCAGCCTCAGTATCTTCATGTGTAGTAAAAGGATGGATACTAGCTGAGTAAAGCAGAAGGGCTCTGTCCTCTTCAAACACAATCATCCATCTCTCAAATGCATTGAATGTTTATGCCCCTGGGTAAGGTTTTCTTAGAGAGGTGGTTCATTTCATGTTAAAAAAAAATTGAAAGCCACTGCTCTAAGCAGCATCTAGTTCTCCATCTCTCTTGTGGCTTGGAGCTTGAGTCGGTCCCTATTGATACAGTACAGAATTGAATTTTTCGACCTAATATTTAACCCAGTCACTAGCACCCTATTCAACGTCATTTCTCTGTTCCCCTCACTTTATTCATTGCACTGTGTTCCCATCCAGTTCCTGCCAGACTCCTAGCTTTGCCTTTTTGTTTGCCGGGAATGTTACTGGATCCAGACACAGCAAACCTACAGCTAAGTCACAGCCAGGCTACTTACTGTCTTAGTGAGCTCAGCCTCTGCAAGCCTTAATTTCTGCAGTAGCACACTTAGTAAAAGAGAAACACAGATGCATACTCACAGAATGAGAGAGGAGACGGAGAGAAAGAGTAGAGGGAAGGAGAAAGGGAGATAGAGAAAGAGAGTGAGAAGGAAAGAAGATGAGAAGTGAAATTGGAAGAAAGGCCATCAGAGCATCTCCTAGTAATTCTTGCAGGTACGTTATCCACCCCTCTTCTTGTTGCCTGTGAGCACTTTCTAGTTACCTACACAATTTATTTATGAATTTTTAATTCTAAGCACACACTATTTAAGTTTGAAAAATTTGCAGAAAGGGACACAAAAGTAGGTCAAGTGAAATAACTTAATCTAAGTCAAGTTAGATCTCAAGCTCATAGTCAGGTTAACTTACTCATCCAGTATGTGTTGCTTACAGATAAAGCAAACAGGTATTGAGTGTGAATTACTCACATACTTTAGGAGTAATCGATATGTATGTACTTACCCAATGTGATTAGTTCAATTAACATTATATCTGAAAATAATTTCTTAACTGTAATTCTATGAAATAAGTAAAATGTGCACATGAAATACTTAACCCAAATAAAAGAGGTGAGCCATAGAGCTGAGATTTTACAGTTGGTCAATAATGGAATGCTGTGTAAATAAAGATTCTAAGGTCATTTAAGCCAAGGTCTTGCCAAACTCAAGATTTGGTCACATGATGTAACTTCAGAGAGTCCAAGAACCAGTAGCTAGTTTTCTAACTTGTTTTTCTGACCATGGAGGCCAGCTCTCTGGGACATAAATGAGGTAAAAATAATACAATTATTACATCTCAGTCAAATTTGGAGAACTGGGATTTGTATTGCTCTCAAAGAGATTTAAAACACAAGAGTTGGGGTGCCTGGGTGGCACAGCGGTTAAGCGCCTGCCTTCGGCTCAGGGCGTGATCCCGGCGTTATGGGATCCAGCCCCACGTCAGGCTCCTCCGCTATGAGCCTGCTTCTTCCTCTCCCACTCCCCCTGCTTGTGTTCCCTCTGTCGCTGGCTGTCTCTATCTCTGTCAAATAAATAAACAAAATCTTTAAAAAAAAAACACACACAAGAGTTAAGGGGCGCCTTGGTGGCTCAGTCATTAAGCATCTGCCTTCAGCTCAGGGCGTGATCCTGGAGTCCTGGAATCAAGCCCTACATCGGGCTCCTCTGCTGGGAGCCTGCTTCTCCCTCTCCCACTCCCCCTGCTTGTGTTCCTTGTCTTGCTGGCTGTCTCTCTCTCTGTCAAATAAATAAAAATTAAAAAAATCTTAAAAATTAAAAATAAAATCTTAAAAAAGAAATAAACACAAGAGTTAAGTATTTATGATCCTGAGAAGAAAATAGCCTTTCTGGTTTACCAGGGGATTTA
>NC_048233.1:76696446-76696639 GCF_002007445.2 Ailuropoda melanoleuca | reverse complement strand
TAAGGGACCTCCACACTGTTTTCCAGAGTGGCTGTGCCAACTTGCATTCCCACCAACAATGTAGGAGGGATTCCCTTTCCCACATCCTCTCCAGCAAATGTCGTTTCTTGCCTTGTCCATTTTTGCCATTCTAACTGGTGTAAGGTGGTATCTTAGTGTGGTTTTGATTTGAATTTCCCTGATGGCTAATGAT
>NC_048233.1:76665611-76688803 GCF_002007445.2 Ailuropoda melanoleuca | reverse complement strand
AAAGAATGATCATGTGTGTGTGCACACACACCAATTCTTTCTCTAGATTTTATTCTAGTCTTTAAGAATGTGGTCATAAGAGCTAATCCATATGGAACTGGAACTTAGAGAGTGGAGGGTGCTGTCTTGAGAACCTGGGACTTGGAGAAGGTGTTCTGAGAATATTCTGCTCTGGAATCTATTCCTGAGCCTGCCTTGCAGGGGAATCTACATGGATGGACCCTCAAACTCCAATCAAAGCTAGAAATCTCAGTGAAAACCTGGACTGTCCCTGGAGAACCTCTCAAAGTTCTGTGAATGGTGAGAGAAGGAGAATCTCATACTTGGCAGTGATGAGCGGTATCAGCCAGGAAGCTGACTCTTGGTGGGGTCCTTCCCATTGCTCTTCACAAGGGAGAAGGAAGAGGCAGTGAGGGTGTTTGGCAGCAGGAATATGCAGAAGGGAGGATGAAGGGTAGAAGGGAGACTAGAGAACCATGCACAGTGACGAGCAAGAAAGGGTTAAAGGAAAGTGGAAACTTTGTCCAGGTTGGAGAAAGAACTTTGCCCTCTTGTATTTTGAGAATCACTTCTGGCTATATGAACATTTTCAGGGAAAAGAAAAGAAGTTTCAGAACATCTCTATATTATTGACCTAGTGTAGCTTAGCTTCCTTGGCTGCCATGTTTGTTCAGATACCAGGAAAAAGCTTTTGTTTTTGTTTTTGTTTTGTTTTGGTTTTGGTTTTTGGTTCCTAATAGTGTCTGCAAAATCAAAATTCAGATTCCTTGGAAGAACCCAGGATTGGAAAGTCTGCTTTAGTGCTTTCCAGTTTTGGTCTTTGGTTTTATATGAGAATGTTTTAAAATATGTATTTTCATTTCTGAAGATCACCTACTTGATATCTAGAATACCCACCCCCCCACATCATAATCTCATAATCAACCGCTATTAGTGACGCTCTTTCAGCACCTGAGTTTGCGGTTCCCATCAAATTGGTGCCAGGAAGTATTACTTTAGGTGATAGAGGCTGAGGAGAAAATAATACAATGAACTTCATAAGTATGTGAAAAATTTCTGCCAATGGAAGACACAATGTTTTCATGTCCCACCAAAGATTCCCAGAATTCCTACATAGGAAGTGGTGGTGGAATACATATTTAAGTCCCAAGGAAGACGTTTGTCAGAGAACAAATGAGAACATTTGAGAAATATTTGTTTGCACTCACATAAAGGATACACTTTTATGGACAAGGTTTGTATAATTAAACCTATCTGTAAATGGGGAAAAATTTCAAAGTAAATTGGGTGGAGACTGATATTAGGAAGTAGTCATGAGGAAAGGGGAAAAGGAATCACTCCAAGCATTGGATAGGGAAAAAGGAAAGGAAGTCTGAAAATCAATTTTTGATTGGTCAGGGAAAAAATAATAATAAAATGACCCATAAGAGATCCAAGAGAGCTCTTATAAAACCCTTTTGTGACTTCAGTGGTGAGGGAGTCATTTCCAGTTCCTCTCATCTCTATGTTCAGGTTGGAGACTTCTTGTGCAGCTTGGGGCTGTCCTAGCGCTCATCTGATCTGTTTGCTTTCTCTAAGGGATCCCAATACTATGTTGCCCGTTGTCCAATACTGAATATAATGTTTCATATATATTTGTGCAGCTTTTAGTGACAGCAATAGGGAATTTCAGTGACTACATTATGTCCAGAAATTTAACACACTGCATTTTCTTTAAAAAAAATGAATCAGGTGTGTTTTTATATTTTTAAAAAATAATTATTAGCTATGAAAAATGGAAATGAATGCATTGCCTTGCTTAAAAATTAGGATAATATTATAAGGGAGTATGTAATTCAGTTTAAACATCACTTTTCCTTGCATCCCATCTCCCATGTCCCCATTTAACTAGATTTAAAATATATTTAAAATGTAAAAACTGCATCCTTTACCTCTTTATTTTAATGTCTCCCATACACATAAAAATTTTTTATTGACTTTATAAATAGGTTCTAACTTTTTTCCAAATTGATAGTCATTTATCTTAAAATAATTTATTTGCATGTGATTAATACTTACAAACTCATCATATATTAAATTACCAAATATATATGGTTGAATTTCTTTGCATGATACTCTGCTCTATTCACATTTGTTTATTCTGTGTTCATACCCTATTTTAAAAATTACTATAGCTTTATGATATATTTGCTCTCAGTTCTTCTCCCCCATCCCCCAAAAATCCTTTGACTATTCTCAACTATATATTTAACCATGTGGAGTTCAGAATCACTTTCTCAGTTTCCATGAAAATCACCTCCAGAGATTTTGATTAGGAATTCACTCAGTGTGTCAATTCCTTGGGAAAAATCAACAACTTTAAAATGGGAGTTCTTCCCATTGTGAATTGTATAACTCAATTCAGTCGTTGCACGTTTGTGAAGATGTTTAGTGTTTTTCATGAAGACTGTACATGTGCTTGTTACATCTCTTAGTCTTATTGTTACTGTGAAGGAGATTTATTTCCTTTTATAATTGCTTTTTAAACCTACATTTGGAGGTATTATTATGCTGATTTTTGGCTAAGCTCTTTTAATAAACACTATAATCTGTCAGATGATTGTCCTGGTTTGGTGAAATAGGTGAACACACCAGACAGTATTGAGTTGTGTTGTTTCATGTTTGGTTCTGATTGCTTCATTTCCTTCTACTCTTATTTCATTGGTTGACACAGAATTTCCAAAGTGACAGGCTGGTGGACTGCATTTACCTGAAAATTTGTAAATTTGTTTAATCTAAAAATTGTTCTTTAACAAAAGGTTTTATAAGCATAATCAGTCATCAGTATATTGAAGTCATTAAAATTTATATAAAATATGAATGCCTGATTTCCCCTGAAAATCTGAGTGTGGGACAGATTTGGATATATGGTCCTCAGAAGGCAACAGCACACCAGAGCTTAGTCTTGGCAGACTCTCAAAGGGACAGGATTTGCTGCCTTTCTATAGGGAGCAAATGTTTTAAATTTCTACTTAAATGTCTTTGCATGGTTTAGCTCTATTCAATTTTTAAAAATCTTCCTAATCTCTGTAAGTATATGGGGTTGAGAACGTGGCATTGAAACTCTTAGTAAAACATATAATAATAGCAGCTCTAAAGTGTGGCCTTAACTTATTCATGAGTTTAATGGTTCTCTCTTAGAATGTGTGACATTTCCTTTAGGTTTATGGAACATGCCCTTTGATCAAGTTAAAGAAACTCATTTTATTTTTAGTTTACTGTGCTTTAATTATAAATCAGATGAAATTTTATCAAATCCCATTTTGGCATCTCAGAAATATCTTTCTTATTTTCAAAATGTAATTTGATTATCAGAAAATCCTAGTAACAGGGGCATCTGGGTGGCTCAGTTGTTAAGCATCTGTCTTCAGCTAAGGGTGTGATCCTGGGGTTCTGGGATCGAGCCCCACATCAGGCTCCTCCACCAGGAGCCTGCTTCTTCCTCTCCCACTCCCCCTGCTTGTGTTCCCTCTCTCGCTGGCTGTCTCTATCTCTGTCAAATGAATAAGTAAAATCTTTAAAAATAAATAAATAAAATAAAATCCTGGTAACAGAAATCAGCAAACTAAGGATTGTGTTGGAAAGCAGAACATGTAAAAATATTTCCAGGCCTAATCTGCTAAAATGTATTTAATGAGAAATGGAGGCATGCTATTACTTGAGAACTAATTTAATCCTCTGTAAAAAGATGTGAACATACTGACAGTGGACCCTACATTATATGATGGTACAGTCGCAAAAAGCTCTCAGTAATAAATGAGAAGCAGAAAACTAAAGCTAGCATCACACTATTACTTTGATTGACTTTTATCAAGTTCTAAAACCTTACATATTACACGGATATAAAGACATGGACCCCATTCTAAGGTCCTCCCCAATGTTTATATTATATGATATAATAAAATAAAGACCATCTTAAGGGTTATCAAAAGACACAAGTCATGACACCATTATGGATTTTTTCTTCTGTATTGATAAATGGAAACAATTTTAAAATATAAAGCTAAGAGGAGTACTTTACTGTGATATATTTTCAAACTCTGTTGTAAAGTTCTTTCTACAATCAAAAATTAAAGAACAAATAGAAGTTAGCTAAAAAGCTTTTCACACATATTCCCCCAACTCCTCTATAGCACAGAAGTGAGAGTCAGTCAATGTTTGTGAAGACTTTTTGAGTCTTGGTCATTTTTAAGAGACAATAACAAGATTCATGGTTTTTGTGGTTTCAGAGAGTGTTGGAGCTCTCAGCACTACATAATCTGACCCTATGTGCATTTCTGATCTTGCTTTTTGCCACTCTCTTCCTGGACCATTATGTTCCTGGTCTTTCAGAGTTCCTTGAGAATACCACAGTAGTCCTGCTTTAGAGTGTCCCTTTCTAGAACATTCACCCCACTAATCCTCACATGCTGTTTCCTCCTGATCATTTGTGTTATATATTGTAGCTCATCATCTTTAAATATATTGATTAATATGCTTCAGCACTTTTCCTCAGAAAAATCTCAACAAAATTCAAAATTAGCTGAAATGTTACCTGGTAATATAATCCTTTCTGCCTACCCAACATGAAGTACCCTCCATAAAGCAACCAGAGTCCTCCCCTTCCACTGATTCTATTCTAATGATCACTCTCTACTTTTGTTTTCAATGATTTGTTGATTTTCTCCTTTTTTTTCCCCCAACCATCTGAATTAGTTTTTTTTTTTTTGGGGGGGGGGGAGGCTCTTGCATTCTATAATCATTCAACAGATCTTTATTTGAAACTTAATAGATGCCAAGCATAATTACACAAAATCCTTCCTTCCAGATATCTGCCATATTAGAGAGATGGTAAGTAGTAAAAGTCCAATGATAGTGATGCCAAAGTAATTATACATTTGATCATTTTTACAAAGAAAATAAGGAAGATGTTGACATAGGGAATTATGGAAGGAGTGGAAGAATCTTTAAAACAGTCATGGGAGAGGCTCTCTGAGGTGGGGGCACTTAATCTCTTAAACCCAGACTGTAAAGAGGATGGGGCCTTTTTCAGAAAAAGAGAAGCAAAAGCACTGAGGTGAGAGAATCCCACAGAGCCCTGGGGGCAGATGAAAAAGTCCACCACCTGCTGATGCATAGTGAGGGAGGAGGCGAGGTGCTCCAGATGGGGTTGGAGACTTAGAGGCATTAGAAAGAATAATCAGGGAATTTTATAACAAAGGAAGATGTTTCTAAAGGCAATGGGAAGCCAAGAAAGGAAATAAAGCAGGAATATGTAAACACACACATACACACACACATACACACACACACATATTTTAAAGATTTTATTTATTTATTAGAGAGAGATAGAATGGGGGGGTCAGAGGGAGAGGGAGAAGCAGACTCTCCATGGAGCAGGAAGTCCAATGCAGGCCTCGATCCCAGAACTGTGGGATCATGACCTGAGCAGTAGACTGATGCTTAACCTAATGAACCACCCAGGCACCCCCAAGTAGGTTTCTGTTTTTAAGAAATCCTTCCGGCTGGACAGTTAATTTCTCACACATTTCAGAAAGAATTTATCTTTATGGGAAACATGATGTTCTTAGCATGACAGTCACTTGCCAACAAAAGTCCCTCATTTCCCCAGTTTCCTCATGGCATTTTTCACCTCAGCGTTCCTCAGGGTGTAGATCAAGGGATTTAACATGGGTGTGATGATGGAATCAGACACAGCCATTGCCTTGTCTATGGGGTAGGTGGCCACAGGCCGCATGTACAGGAAAATGCACGGCACAAAGAACAAGATGACCACGGTGAGGTGGGAGCCACAGGCGGGGAGGGCTTTGCGCCGCCCTTCAGAGCTGCAAGACTTCAGGGAGCAGAGGATGACCACGTAGGATACGATGAGGATAAGGAAGATGATGACACACATCACCCCACTGTTGAGGATGACTAAGACCCAGGGTGTGGGTGTCCATGCAGGCCAGCTTCAACAAGGGAAACAAATCACACATAAAGAGGTCAATGACATTGGCGCAGCAGAAGGGCATTTGATACGTGAAGAGAAGCTGTATTACTGCGTGGATAACTCCCCCCACCCAAGCCCCTTCCAGCAGCAGGCAGCACACCCGAGGGCTCATGATAGTTGTGTAGTGCAGGGGCTTACAGATGGCCACATAGCGGTCATAGACTATCACGATGAGAAGGATGATTCCCACACCACCAAAGTAATGCTCTGCAAAGACCTGGGTCAGGCAGCCTTCTAAGGAGAGAGTAGAACTCTTTGAGAAGGAGTCCACAGTCATCCTAGGGCAAGGACAGAAGAGTAGGTGGCATCCATAAGGGACAAAGAAGTAAGGACAAAATGCTTAGGTGATCTCAGACTCTGACTTGTGATTGTGGTTACTACAATGAGTTGGTTTCCTCAAACTGTGGACATGTACAGGATTAGAAACACAGCAGAGAGCATTTTCCACAGCTCCAGGTTCTCTATAATGCCCCAAAGAATGAATTCAGTCACATTGCTTGGATTTACCATTTATTAGGTGCTGATATGAGCTCCAGCTGAGAGCTGGAAATCCTATAAAAGCAACATGTGATTGATAATTAATGGTGATTTGGTCTCATGTCTTTCCAGGACTTCACAGATGTTATTTGTTTTTATTCATTTATTCACCATTCAAGCATTTGGATCTTAATAATATGCTCAGTAAAGTGTTTATTATTATTATTATTATTATTATTATTATTATTACTATTGGTCCACGTTTTTCTACCTACCTTACTCCAGGTACTAGAATAACCCTATGATTGACTCTTTTTACAGAGGACGGAGCAGACCCTCATAGAGTTTAGGAAACAATGAAGGTTGCACAGCTCGTGAGTGGTGAAGCCGGAAAGTGGACTGTGTTTTCTGAATCCTGTCAGTGCTCTCAAATATCAATATTGCTTCTCTAGTACTAGTAATTACTCTGTGAGTTGATCATTTATGAATCACTGTGCTAATTACATTACAATATACTGTCCTGTTTTATTTTCAAAACTGTCTGAAGTGGGTTATGTTTCCTATGGTCTTTTATAGACAATGTGACAATTCCATTGTAATTTTGTGCTGTACCTGTAATTACTATATGATTAAAATACAGGTAGGACTTGTGATTGTACCATATCTGGGTAATATATTTTTCCTCGAAGATTACAAACAAGGATGTTCCAGCCAAGATCCGGGTCATGATATACTGACTCAAGCCTGTAACAGCCTATGACATTCCTTTTGGTTTTCTCTGTTCCCTAAATGGAGCAAAGGACCCTGGAACATAGTAAAAACACCAATTAAGCAATTAGGTTTTAGGTTTATTAACTATGTTGCTGGGCACTGTGCCATGTATGATATAGTATTACTTCACTTAAGCCTCATGCAACCATACGAAGTTAAGTACCACTGGGACTCCCGTTTTAAAGAAGAGAAATTGAGATCGTGGGAAGTTAAATTTTGTACATAAGATTAGATAACTGTGGACTGGCCTTTTGATTCCACAACTCAAATTGTTCACTACTCTGTTCCCCCACTGCAGAAGAAAACAGATGATGTGAAGTTTCAAGACAGTTACTATTGCAACCCAGAAGAAATGCTACAGTGGAAACATGCCTTGTGTTACTACTGGGAACTTTAAAGCAGAGGCTGGCTGCTATATTTTAGGAATTTTCTGGAACACAGCGTCAATCAATACATGGACTCAACCACTCTATGAATGCTGAGAAGTTACTCTTATGACTCAACAACCTCACTCCCACCCCACCCTATGCACAGCATGCAGAGCTTCCACGGGGATGGTTGAAATACCATTTCTTCCCACTGCTTAACCTCATCCTCTCTCTCCTGACTGAAGAACTGAGATCTTGCCTGTAAGGACCCTTGTGGATTAGAAGGAACACTGACTCCAGACTCTTCCAATGAGAAGTGGGCTTTCTTCCAGGCTGTGTCTCTAATGTGGTCTGCTACTGGGCCTGTTGCTAGGACCTCCCAGCCTGTGTCCTCATGTGCAATATTAAGGATGAATCACTAGCTGAGTAAAAACAGAAGGGCTTGCTGCTCTTCAAAAACAAGCATCCATCTCTCAATTGCATTGATTGTTTATGGCTCTGGGTGTGGTATTCTTGGAAAGGTGATCATTTAATGTTTAAAAAAATGGAAAGCCACTGCTCTAAGTAATCTCTGATACTCCATCGGTCTAATGTTCCCTATTGGTACAGTGCAGAACTGAATTTTTGATCTAACATTCAACCCTGTCACCAGAAACCCTCAACATCATTTATCTGTTCTTCTCACTTTATTTATTCCACTGTCATCCCATCCAGTTCCTGCCAGACTCCTAGCACTGCTTTTCACAGCTGCTTTTTTGTCTGTTGGGGATGTCACTGGATCCAGACACAGCAAACTTACTGCTAAATCACAGCCAGTCCACTTACTGGCTTAGTGAGCTCAGCCTCTGTAAGCCTCGATTTCTGCAGTAGCACAGTTAGTAAAAGAGAAGCACAGATGCATACTCACAGAATGAGAGAAGGGACAGAGAGAAAGAGGGTAGAGGGAGGGATAAAGGGAGAGAGAGAGAGAGAGAGAGAGAGAAGGAAGGAAGGAAGGAAGGAAGGAAGGAAGGAAGGAAGGAAGGAGAATTGGAAGACAAGCCATCAGAGAATCTCCTAGTAATTCTTCACAGGTGCATTATCCACACCTACCCTTGTTGCTTCTCAGCACTTTCTAGATGCTTATACAATTTATTTATCAAATTTCAATTCTAACTACACACTCATTCATTTAGTTTTGTTTTGAAAAATTTGCTTAAAAGGAAACAAAAGTAGATCAAGCAAAATAACTTAATCTAACTCAAATTAGAAGTCAAGTTCATAATCAGATTTCCTTACTCAGTGAGTTAGTGTTGCTTACAGATAAAGCAAATAGGTATTGAGTGTGAATTACTCACATACTTTACGAGTAATAGATATGTATGCACTTATTTAATGTAATTGATTCATTTAATATTATATTTTAAAATTAATATCTAGCCTATAATTCTATGAAATAAGTAAAATGTACATATGAAATACTTAACCCAAAGAATAGAGGTGATTCATAGAGTCGAGTTTGTATAGCTGGTCAACAATGGAAAGTTGTATAAATAAAGATTCTAAGGTCATTTAACCCAAGATCTTACCAATCTCAAGATTTGGTCACATGACATAACTTCAGAGAGTCCAAGAACCAGGTGCAAGTTTTCTAACTTAGTTTTTCTGACTGTGGAGGCAAGCTCACTGGGACATAAATGAGGGGAAAGTCATTCAATTATTACATCTTGGTCAAATTGGGAGAACTAGGATTTGCATTGCTTTCAAAGAGAGATTTCAAACAAGACCAAAGTATTTATGATCCTGAGGAGGAAATAACTTTTCTAGGTTACCAAGGGATTTACATTCCCTCCAATTAAGGATGATTGCTACAAGATATCCAAGTATGGTGTTTACCGAATCATTCCGGTGTCTTTTTGAATCCTAGTTGGTTATATTCCTAGATTGAAATAGAAATGGCTCTTGTTCACCTTCTTAGAAGATACACTGTGAGATTAATGTTCTCCTTTTTTCATGATGGACCTGTGCTGTGGGAGCCCAGAGAGCCTGTGTGGGCAGCGGTAACATGCCCCAGAGGACACCATGCTGGTTTCATCCCCTGAGGCTGGTTCTCCACTGATGGAGGAGGTATTCACCGACCCAGTGAATTTGCACCCATCTGCTGTAATAACAGGGTGTTCCCACTGGGCAAGAACGTCACATGGGCCATAGCAATGCTGCTTCACAGCAGAAGTCTAGATCAGAGTGAACTATTTAATCATTTGTTCCTGTACGGTGGTGTGCAGCCAGTTACAGAGTGGCCACATGTGTAATCATCCAACAGAGCCACGTGCTTCTTAACAGGCATTTTCCCCTCCCTTTAGCATAATCACTTTTTAAACCTCACAAAGTTATTCAATGACAATTGGAATCCTTGAGTAGCTCCACCACATAAGTGGAAAGCAAGACTTGGTTCTTATTTTTTCTTTTTTCACCATTGGTTTTACTTGTTATTTAGTTTAACTTTTTGATTCTAGTGTAAACTTGGTTCTTTAAAAGAATTCCTAACCTGTGAAGATTCTCTACCCTGATATATTCAAACTGACTTACAACACCTCCCAGAGTCTTATTATTTCCTGATTTGCTGTTGCCAATTTTTAGTTTTTGTGTCTCATTCATAATCATTTTAGCATCTCCCTCACTGAGCTCTCGGTGACTTTCAGTCAGACTACCATTTATTCGTTTTGACACTATTTAACTACTATGTCCTGTGTGAAATGGTATTTCTTCCTTGCTGACTGTTGACTTGTCCTTATGTGTATTCCAGCCTCCCGGGCAGGATGTGACTATCAGATGACAAAAAGAAGCCAGGAGTCTTTTAGTTTTACTCGAATTCCCACCATTTCTAATATTCAGTAACAACGGCAAATTTTGTCATTTTTAGTAGTTAAGTATTGTGTGTAATATTCCCCAGGAATTAGACTTTTTGGAAGCAAGTATAATTGTCCAAAAATCGAATAAGCAAAGGGTTCTTAGAAGTGCAGTTGCCCAGCAGTGGGAATGTCAAGCTCTAGAGTTAACAGATTTTCAGCTGATTTAGAGAGGGAGGGAAGTTGAGAGATGCACAGTGGTTTTGCAAAAAGAAAGATATTGTGAGAATTTAACATAAGTTTTGATTCTCAGAGAATCTTTACATGTTTCTCTGTCAAGTATGCATTTTGTATTTTCTCGGAGGAACCTTATTGCTAAAAGTTACAGGTGATGAAGTGTGGTGACAACTTTGTCATAATATCCCAACTAGTTAGTCAAAATTTTCTTTTTCTTTCTATCTTTTCTGTTTTTGTTTTTTGTTTTACTTTGTTTTGTTTTTGCGTGTATGTGTGTGTGTGTGTGTGAGAGAGAGAGAGAGAGAAAGTGTGAGATAGAGAGTGAGAACAAATGGGGGTTAGAGAGAGCAGAGGATGAAGGAGAGACGAGATCTTAAGCAGGCTCCATGGTCAGCAGGGAGGATTGAGGGGCTCAATCTCATGACGCTGAGATCATGGCCTGAGCTGTAATCAACAGTTGAATGCTTAACCGACTTAGCCACACGCACCCTGTGAGTCAAGTTATTTTTATTTTAATGAGTGAAGGTGTAATTGAAATTCAATTAACAAAAATTACCTATAGGAATTTACACACCAAATAAAGCTATGTTTTAGTATATAGGACATTGAACTAGCAAAATTCTATATCAGATTGGATATGAGGTATGAAGAGAAGAGCCAACAGTGACCGAAAGATCTCAACTGGGAAATTGCTAGGATGGACTTGTCATCAACTGAGAAGATGAAGCCTTTCCTGAGAGAGGAGCTGGGGGGTGGTGGGAGGGTGGGGAGCAATGATTGGAAGTGGATTCAGGAGTTCATTTTTTGACATTTTGATATTGAGAGTTTATATGACAACAAAGTGGAGATTTGGACAGGCGGTTAGATATACAAATGTGGAATTAGGGAGCGTGATCTGGAATGCAGCTGTAAATGTGTGAATATTCAGCAGATATGTAACATTTAAAGCTATGGGATTGGATGCATTTACTGCAGCAGTTTGTTTTGACAGAGAAGAGGACCTAGGACATACAACCTTAGCAGTCAGAAAAGGTGGAATCAACAGGAGAATGAAGTGTGACAGCACAGTAGAAGGGAAATCAAGAAACCAAGGTAAATAGGGAACTGAATGGACAATGTACAAAATCCTCTGGGACTAGGTAAAGCTTGGAGCCCAGATTTAACCTACTACTTGACTTGAATGCCACCTTGTGGAAAGATCTCATAAGAGTCAAGTTAACCAAAAGGTACGTAGAAGCCACAGAAATTACCATTAACCAGGTCATCCTTATCTGAACAGGATGAGGGTGTGTGGGCCTTTACCTATTTAGGAAATCGTCCTGGAAATTGGTCTTTATTGAATTTTATGGTAACATTGGCTTAGTTTATCTGTCCACAGTTGTGACAAATCCCCCCTTAAAAATATATTTTCAATTCTTTTTAGTTATAAGCCTTTCCTTTTTCCTCCTGGTTTAAAATCCTTTCTCTGTTTTTCTCTTAAAGATCCGAACAGTGCTGTGCTGTAGTTAAGAGGTCTGTAAATGGTTTATCTGACACCTTCCCCAACTAGATTTCAAAACACCTCAAATCTGGCAGCAAGCCAGATGTGATCCCTGCTATTGCTACCCAGAAGCCACCTGGAGAGTGTCGTCTACTGCTGATTTTATCCCAAATACATGTTGCTACCTCTTCCCATAATTAGCAAGATCCTTCCACTTCATACATATTGTTGTAAGTGTTGTTCAAATCAGTTTTGATGGAATAGATTATTAAAGTCACTTTACTCACACAGTTTCATTTCCCACTGGAGCATACAATTTTAGGACCGTGGGGCTGGCTCATTTAGTTTCTGCTCTTTGGATGACCATTTCCAATCTCAGAGGGAGGAGGTTATCTAAGCTGATAGAAACCTGAGAAAGCAGAATTATTATAGTATAGAGCCAGTCTTTAAAATCCCCTGGCTCTCCAGTCAAGAAATAGGCAGAAGACATGAACAGACTCTTATCCAGGAAGACATACAGATGGCTAACAGACACATGAAAAAAAAAAGCTCAACATCACTGGTCATCAGGGAAATACAAATCAAAACCATGATGAGATATCACCTTACAACAGTCAGAATGGCTAAAATTAACAAGACAGGAAACAACAAATGTTGGTGAGGATGTGGAGAAAGGGGGAATGCAAGCTGGTACAGCCACTCTGGAAACAATTTGTAGGCTCTTCAAGATGTTAAAAATAGAGCTAACCTATGACCCAGCAATTGCACTAGTTGGCATTTACCCTAAAGATACAGATGTAGTGAAAAGCATGGGCATGTGCACCCCAATGTTCATAGCAGCAGTGTCCAAAATAACCAAACTGTGGAAGGAGCAGAGCTGTCCTTCAACAGATGAATAGATAAAGATGATGTGGTCCATATACACAATGGAATATTACTCACCCATCAGAAAGGATGAATACCCACCATTTGCATGGACAAGGATGGAACTGGAGGGGATTATGCTAAGGGAAATAAGTCAAGCAGAGAAAGACAATTATCATACAGTTTCACGTATATGTGAAACATAAAGAATAACACAGAAGACCATGGGGAAGGGAGGGAAAACTGAATGGGAAGAAATCAGAGAGGGAGAGTAACCATGAGTGACTCTGGACTGTGGGAAACAAACCAAAGGTTAGAGAAGGGAGGGGGTGGGGGATGGAGTAACTAGGTGATGGGTATTAAGGAGGGCATGCATTGTGATGAGCACTGGGTGTTACATACTGAATCATTGAACACCACATCAAAAGCTAATGGTGTGTTATACATTGGCTAACTGAATATAAAAATAAAGGAAACTGTCCTCCAGTATCTATAAAGAATAAAATCTCCCAGTTCTCCTGAAGATGAGCTCATTTTTTTGGATACATTTCTGTTATTTCTCAAAGTCTACAAGGCTTTAAAAATTGCACCACATTCAGCTTTTAGCCTAGTTTGGGGCTGTTTTATGGGAAGCTAGCACAAACTTTCAGGGATTTAGGAGGGTAGTTGTGGCTATATCAAGAGGACATTTAAATTTAGGTTTTAAATATTGGTACCTGGATGGGAAAGTATTAAAATGGAAATTCTCTTATGTTTAACAAAACACACATTCTAGAGTAAGAAAAATGAGTTATTGTGGGCTTTTGCTGATGTAGAAATCATCTGATTTGTATTTGCACATATATTTACCACTCCTGTTGGTCTTTATTTCTTTCAGATCCAGATTCCCAGTTGGTAGGATTTATCTGGTCACTAAAGGATTTCCTTAACCCTCCTTGTAGTGATGGCTGGTCCTGAAGACATTCTTGAATTTCGTATACCTGAAATTCTTCACTTCAGCTTTGTTGTTAAAGATATTTTTGGTGGGGGCACCTGGTGACTCAGTCCTTAAGTGTCTGCCTTCGGCTCAGGGTGAGATCCCAGGGTTCTGGGATTGAGCCCCGCATCGGGGATCGAGCCCCGCATCAGGATCGAGCTCCTCCACTGGGAGCCTGCTTCTTCCTCTCTCACTCTCCCTGCTTGTGTTCCCTCTCTGGCTGGCTGGCTCTCTCTCTGTCAAATAAATAATAAAATCTTTAAAAAAAAAGTTATTTTTGGTGAGTATTGAATTTGAAGTGGACAATTTTTGTTTGTATTTTAAAGATGTTTCTCCATTCTCTTCTGCTCCACTGGTCTACAATGTTTCTGGTGGGAAGTTTGCTGTGATTTTTATCTTTATTCTGCTGTATTTAGAGTGTCTTTTCCCTTGGGCTGCTTTAACCTTTTCTTTTTATCACTGTTTTTGACCAATGTATCATGATATATCTCTAAGTGCAGTGTACATCATGACTTTGTGCCTTGTTTGATTTTTGGCTCTGTGGATTTATAGTTTTTACTAAAATTGGAAATAATATGGACATTATTTCTGTTTTCTGCACTTTCTCCCATCCTATTCTTTGAAGATGCCAATTATTCATACGTAAGTCTATTTGAAGTGTTTTCTTGGCTCATGGATGCTCTGTGTATTTGTTTTTCAGTCCCCTTTTTTATTTGTTTTTGTTTTGATGGTTTCTTTTGTAGTGTCTTCAAGTTTACTACTCTTTTCTGCTGCAGTGGACAATCTGTTCATCTGCTATTCTCATCTCAGTTATTGTATATTTAATCACTAGACTTTCAATGTGGCTCTTTTTTGTGTTTCCCATATCTCTACTTACCACATTCAATCTTTTTCTCTACATTCTTGAAGATATTTAATGCAGTGATAAAAATAATTTTAATTCATTTACTAATTCTGTAATCATTGTTATTTTGTGTGTGGTGGGGCATTGAATAGGATGTTTTTGCCCCCACGTAATGGATGATATATTCCTACCTCTTTACATGCTTCATAATTTTCGATTGGATGTTAGGCATTATGACTTTTACCTTGGCTGCTGGATATTTTGCATTTCTATAATTGTTCTTGAACTTTGTTAAATGGGACAAGAACAGTGTTTAGTTTATGATAAAGTCTCCTCCCTATTGAGACAATGCACTTTTGAATACTTTACCTGGTGCTCTATGAATTATGAGGTTTTCTATTCTGGTGGGTGGGAAACCCAAACTATTCCAGGTCCTCTGTGAGTGCCAGGGATTTCTTCCTCTAATTCTGCCTGATATCTGAAAGAGACAGAGTGTCCAAAGATCTCAACTCTCCACAAGTTAACCTACACATGAAAGAATTCCCCAGTAAAACCACTAATAGTATATATTTTTAAGCCAAAAAATTGTTCCTCTTGAAGAGTAAATATGCAAAACGTGGGCAGGTGATTTGGAAAAAAATTGGGGGGAAAGGTCTATTAGTTAAAATATAGCACCCAGCTACAAATAATTACAAATGTGTAGTATAACAATGGAATAGACATATCACTGAAGCTGAACACAAATCTACGAAATAAAACATAATACGTATAAGATTTTGGAATAAAGTTAATGCGATATTTTTATTACTGGGAAAAATAAATGATTCAAAAAAGTTGCTAAGACACTGTGTGTGCAGCTATCTGGAAAAATATTCTTCATACCATGAGAAATAAAAATAGTTAAAATTTTAAATAGAGAATATTTGTCAGTGAAGTAAAGGAAACTATGGCAAAAGCATGTTGCCGCTTTGTGGTAGAGAAGGCTTTTCTAATTATGATGCAAGGACAGCTGGAAGTGAGGAGCTTTCCTAATAAGATTAAGCAGAGGGGAGAGTTAAGAATTGGAGAGAAGTGAGAAGGGGGGGGAAGGGACGGTAAAGTGGTAATTTCCTAAAAATACAGGGATCTGCACTTTATATTTTGGAAAAGTTTTCTAGTCTTAGCAGTATTTGTGGAAAGATATGAATGATTGAGAAAGTCTGGCCTCATGTTCTCAGAAGAGCTCTGCTTCCCATGGTTCAATGTGTTTGAGAATTTTACTGTTAATTATACTTTTTATGCTCCGCGTTTATCAAAACACAGCAAGAATAGAAATCTTGTCATTTTTTAATTCTTCAGTCTTCTTTCAGTGGCTGGGAACCACAGGTCATTTTCTTTTTTTTTTTTTAAGTTTTAGCTTTTATTTTTTATTTTTTTAAAATTGTTATTATGTTATGCTAGTTTTTGATGTAGAGTTCCATGGTTCATTGTTTGCGTATAACACCCAGTGCTCCATGCAATATGTGCCCTCCTTAATACCCATCACCCGCCTATCCCAATCCCCCCTTCCCTCTGAAGCCCTCAGTTTGTTTCCCAGTGTCCATAGTCTCTTGTGGTAAACAGAAGGGGGAATGAACCACAGGTCATTTTCTGCTGTAGCATGCTCTGCTGGGAAGCAATCTGGAGAGATTATTTTGAAGATCTTTGTGGGTACCAAAAGTGGTACCTAGAGCATGTACTATTCTCAGATAGTTTCCCAAAAAGCTGGTTCTCCTTCCTTTAGCAGACTGCGTTTCTAACTTGACCCAGTATCCTGCATCTTAATGTTTCTCTCTTCTCTTCCTCCCTTCTGCCCCATGCTGGAAACTTTCTTCAATGCCTCATTGCAGGGATTCATCAAGACCTTTCTCAGTGCTCATTATTCTCTACAAATGTCCAAACCAAACAAAAAGTAAAAATATTTCTAAAGATTAACTTCATTCTTTAAGAGATTTAAACATTTCAGCAAATATTATAATTTAAATACTACGGGACTGTGCTAGCCCTATTAGATAATTTCTCTAATTAGTTTGAGGCAAGAATCAAAAATAAGATTCCTTTCTTTATCAATGAGGCATTAGATTTAAAAAAAATTGTGAAAAGGACTTGTGCGATTTCATTTGCTTTGTGATCCTATTTGTGCCTGTTCCTGAAGTGATTTGCTGTCCCTTGCAGCTGTGGCTATCATGTGTGTGTTCACGTTTTGGGAAAGAGGTTAGTATTCTAATTATCTGTATTATAAGAATGATGTTCCAAATCATATCCAAAATATTTCAAATCCAGAAGAAAACAAAGTGAAAAAAATAAAAACAAATAAGGAGGTATTTTCTCCAAGTCAGACTTAGAATGGTCATTAATACTTGAAAGTAAATACGTATATCAACAGTGAATCTGAATGCCATGACTAATCTGTAATTGTACCATTAGGCAGATTGGACACAGTCCAATGCAGTCATATTCCTGAAGGGCAGAGAAAACCAGAAATGACACTGATGCAGGCCCTGGTCTCTTCAGCCTTTCAAATGCTGAAGTCTAAACTGATAAATTATTTTGGCCAAATACCAAGACTGAAGCTGAGCTTCAGAGCATCCCTATTTAAAAGTCTTCTGCAAATTTGAGGAACAGTGGTTTGCACATCATCAAGGTACACTTAAGTGCCATGTGTGTAAACAGTGGACACTTCAATGGATCACACAAGTCTTGAATGTGTAGATGGCGCTGTGCCCGTGCTCTGAGTGATAGAAAGCAGAAGAGTGACCTCAGGAAGATGTGCCATGTAAATGCAGGGGGTTGGCCTGAGCTCATGGGGAGGGAGAGAGACAGGAGGCCTCAGTTGCAGTTCATGACTGGGCAGGGCATTGGAGACATCTTTCAAGGTGGCTGATGCAATGTCTTTCATTATGTTGGGGGAATTGGGGTCTGCTTGTACGAACCTTTTCAGTAGCTCAATAGTAAGATTTGGCTCTGAAGCTTCTTGCCAAGAAACCATTGGCTGTTGGAAGAAGTTGTCACTGGGGACTTGATAAGCAAAGGGCCTGTTAGTGTGGAAGTGGTTTTGGCACCACACATTCTGATAATTAAAGGATTGCATCAGCCTCGGAGACCAAGAGACCATGTGGGAAGGAGTTATTGACCACAGTGTGCTGTGGACCTCAGGGAATCCACTTTTTCCTTCCCTGTGTCATGAGCCAAAGGCAGGGGCTGGAGTTCCAAGGCATCTGTAAGTAAGGCTGACCTAAAGAATACATCATTGTCTTAGCCTCAGGATAAATCATGACCCCAATAAATTGTAGCTCAGAGAAAAACTTGGCGTGTGTGTATAAAAGTCTATACATCAGATAGTAAATCATTTTATTAGAGCACTTTTATGTTCACAGTAAAATTGAGAGGAAGACATAGAAATTTCACATGAATTTCCTGTCCCCGCACATGCACAGCCTTCTCATTATCAACATTCCCCACCAGAATCATATGTTTGTTTCAGTTGAACTTACACTGACACATCACAATCACTCAGGGTCCATGGTTCACCTTAAGGTTCACTCTTGCTCTTGTATATTCTGTGGGTTTGGACAAATGTATAATGACATATATCCATCATTATAGTATCATACAGATTGTTTTTATTGCTCCAAAGGTCCTGCTGCTTCACTTATTCAACTCTCCCCACTACCTCTTCAAATTGGGGTTTTTAATTATGAAATAGGACGAAGGTAAATCTATTTTAGTTAGGTTATCTTTTTAGAGCTCTCCACTTCTAAGTTCTTTAAGAGGTTCTGCAGGCAATCTATTAGAAGGTACTAGGTCCACTTAGGCCTCAATGTTCTGGAAGTTCATGTGCTTATGGAGGTTTGTAACCTATCATGAAGACAGTAAAAAATATGCATTTCTTTATCATTTTCCAAACAGAAGATCTTATTCTCCTTGACTAGGCTTTTGAACCCAGGCTATATATTGTGGAGAACAAAGAAATTTATGATATTATGCAATTCTCTAATTTGTTACCATGTTTCGCCTACCCTCTGCAAGTCATCTTAATTAATATAGGTGTGTAGGAGAGGATGGAAATATTTTTATACATACGCTTGTTAATAGAAGTGCAATCATATATGTCAAATCCAACTTTCTAGATCACATATTCTAATATTATCTAATAAATAAGGGAAAGTTCTTCTGTTTCATAGAAACTCTTTTCCATCCACAGGACATCAGTCTGTTTTAGTGCTCAAAAATTTTATTCTAAATATGACACAGATAAAGCGGCTAAGAATTGGCAATTTTTTTAAAGATTTTATTTATTTATTTGAGAGAGACAGAAAGAGAGACAGCCAGCGAAAGAGGGAACACAAGCAGGGGGAGTGGGAGAGGAAGAAGCAGGCTCATAGCGGAAGAGCCTGATGTGGGGCTCAATCCCACAATGCCGGGATCACACCCTGAGCCGAAGGCAGACGCTCAACCGCTGTGCTACCCAGGCACCCCAAGAATTGGCAATTTTTTTTTTCTTTTTTAAAGATTTATTTATTTTATTTATTAGACAGAGAGAGACAGCCAGCGAGAGAGGGAACACAAGCAGGGGGAGTGGGAGAGGAAGAAGGCCCACAGCGGAGGAGCCTGATGTGGGGCTCAATCCCATAACGCCGGGATCACACCCTGAGCTGAAGGCAGACGCTTAACCGGTGTGCCACCCAGGCGCCCCAAGAATTGGCAATTTTTAAATTTGAGTCACTCATTTATGGAACATAAGAAATAACAGGGAGATCGGTAGGAGAGGGAAGGGAAGAACGAAGGGGGGTAAACAGAAGGGGGAATGAACCATGAAAGACTATGGACTCTGGGAACCAAACTGAGGGCTTCAGAGGGGAGGGGAGTGGGGGACTGGGATAGGCCGGTGATGGATATTAAGGAGGACACATATTGCATGGTGCACTGGGTATTATACGCAAATAATGAAATCATGGAACACTACATCAAAAACTAAGGATATACTGTATGGTGACTAACATAACATAATAAAAAATTATTATAAAAAAATAAATTCGAGTATAATTCACACACAATGTTAATTTCAGGTGTACAACTTAGTGATTTGACAATTTTATACATTATGCTGTGGTCATTATAAGTATAGCTACCATCTGTCCCATTATATTGCTAGCAATTGACATTTTTTAATTGATAGTGAAAAATATAGACACAGATTGTTTTTTGGACTACAAATTTATCCGTGTTTTTAATTAAAATAACAATAGCAAAATAGAACTTTTTTTTTTAAACTTAATTCTTCCCTCATCAAGTGGAGGTATTAGATCTAGTCTCTTCTTTTTTGGCACATAGTTCAATTGCATTTCCTAGACCCCTTGTGGAAATTTATGATATTATTTTATAATGTTGACTATTGCCACATCCTGCCACATGCCAATTACATTTGTAGGAGACATGTTTATAAATGTTCATAGTTATTGTACATAGTAATCAAATGTTCTTTGACAGGATAATGGGTAAATACATTTTGAGATAATCATACAATAGAGTATTTTATGATAGTAAAAATGAATCTACAACTTATTCAAAAAACAATATAAAACTTCATAACATACATAATGTTGAATGAAAAAATAAAATCAATTCCCAGAAGTCTGCATATAGTCTGCTACATTCTTTAAAATTCAAAACTATGAAAAACTGAAAAATATATATCTATTCTTCATATGCATATGTAGCATATATATGTGATATATAGATAGATATGGATATATATGATAAATATATTTTCAGGAAACAAGGTAATAATACATTAAAAATTCAGGATATTCTTTACCTTTAGGGTGAAGCAGGGAACAATATAAGGATGAGCAAAAATCAATTTAATATTTGGTAATATTTTAATTCTTGGGATAAAGTTAAATTTACAAGTATTCATTATATTATTTAAATAAATGTAAAAAAACAGTAATATAAAATGAATAAAATAAAAGATGGTAAAATAGTTGGAAATATGTGAATTCTATAGTTAAAATTTTATGATAAGAATGTGTTTTGTTTTGCTTGTCTGCTGGCTTCCTGTTGGGTTGGCTCCATTTTAGTTCAGGCTTTCCCCACTTATTTCACTTTCCCCACTTATGGCAAGATCATCTCCATTAGGAAAAAAAATGACTTTTTTCAAGAGTCCAAGCAAAAATTTTGAGTTTGCATCTCATTTGCTAATAGACCCCTGACCTAATCATTACAACTGGGGGAAGTGCTTTCTGATTGACCACACAGGAGTCATATTCCCACTCTTGGGGCATAATGCTACTCCTAACTCATACTGAAAATGGAGAATTTGTGGGTCCTTAGAGGAAAATCAAGGTTCATTCAAAGAAAGAAGACAAACTCCTTTCAGGTAAAATCAATCAGGGCTCACTAAGACAGTTTTTATAGCTCAACTTTAACATCTTTATGAGGTAGGCAAGGTGTATCTGCTGAAGTGTTAGGTATGTTTCATCAAAACAGCAAATGTCCACCAAAGGTCCTCCCTATTGATGCTACATTCTACACCACTTCATGGAAACTATCACAATGTATTATGAAGACAACTTGACATTTTCAAGGTCCTATTTGATGTTTAGTGGGATTCAATGTCTCGGTGCCATTGACACTAAGTGCTATTAAGGCACATCACAGGAGGGACTCCTAGAGGATTATTAGTTGTTTCCCAAGACCTGAACTCACTTCAGTCTGCTGTCTTTCTAAATTAGTAGTTTTAGAGTAGTCCAGAAAAAATCTTTTCAACTTATTTCTTCTACCATCATGTGGGTAATTTTTCAGGAATAATTATAAATTATCACTCAAAACTTTTTTTAAAAAAGATTTTATTTATTTATTCATGAAAGACAGACAGAGAGAGAGAGAGAGAGAGAGTCTCCACTGAGCTGGGAGCCTGATGCTGAACTCAATCCCAGGACCCTGGGATCATAACCTGAGTGGAAGGCAGACACTTAACTGACTGAGCCACCCAGGCGCCCCCACTCAAACCTTTTTTTAATTTGGTTTACTTGTTTAATTCATTCATTCACTTAATAACCAATAGATAACTTAATGCATAATATGAAATGCTTTTTATAAATGCTTACTAGTAGATATGGTGGAGAATAAGATAGTGGTAATTCCCACCCTCAATGAGCATTTAAAGTTTATGGAACTTGTGAAGATGTTGAGGAATAAAATCAGAATTCCTGCTTTCTGGTTCTCATGAAAAATTTTCTTATTTTTAATTTCCCAGTAACTGATCATTTCAATCAGAATTTGTATGCATCTGAGTTTTAGGCACTAGTATTTGGGTGGTCTTCTTACGCAGAAAGTTCACTCCTTCCTGAAACTCTACTCCTTTGGGTTCCAAATCACTGTCCTCTTGTGATTTTACTCATGATTCTTGTGCTTCTTAAGAAACCTCAAGTACTCTTTTAAATATTGGTGTAATCCTGCATTTTGTTGTTGGCTTACTTCTCCAAACTATCTACCTGATTGGGCTGGGGGCGGGGGATGTGGAGCGACCTCACTTAATTTCTTGTTTTTAACTATCATTTACAAGTAGTAATATCAAAATCTAGTTCTACCGTGCTAACTTGAAATTCACACTTAAAAAAAAAANCTATGGTGGGGAATAAGATAGTGGTAATTCCCACCCTCAATGAGCATTTAAAGTTTATGGAACTTGTGAAGATGTTGAGGAATAAAATCAGAATTCCTGCTTTCTGGTTCTCATGAAAAATTTTCTTATTTTTAATTTCCCAGTAACTGATCATTTCAATCAGAATTTGTATGCATCTGAGTTTTAGGCACTAGTATTTGGGTGGTCTTCTTACGCAGAAAGTTCACTCCTTCCTGAAACTCTACTCCTTTGGGTTCCAAATCACTGTCCTCTTGTGATTTTACTCATGATTCTTGTGCTTCTTAAGAAACCTCAAGTACTCTTTTAAATATTGGTGTAATCCTGCATTTTGTTGTTGGCTTACTTCTCCAAACTATCTACCTGATTGGGCTGGGGGCGGGGGATGTGGAGCGACCTCACTTAATTTCTTGTTTTTAACTATCATTTACAAGTAGTAATATCAAAATCTAGTTCTACCGTGCTAACTTGAAATTCACACTTAAAAAAAAAATCCAAGTGCTCACTCAACATTTCACTCATATATACTATGGCTACCTACCTGTGTTTCAAGCTATTCTCATTGCTTTACTATTAATTCTAAACACCTCAACCTGAGATACCATTGCTAGCCATTAGGAATTTCCTTCATCATCACTTTCTAGTACTTC
>NC_048233.1:76653789-76665511 GCF_002007445.2 Ailuropoda melanoleuca | reverse complement strand
AAAAAAAAAAAAAAAAAAAACCAAAAAAAAAAAAAAAAAACCACCAAATGAGGAATTAAGAGTAAGGTCAACATTATAAATAGTATTCTGTAATTATATGTCAAACTAAATTTAAGCTATATTTTTATGTACATTTCATCATACTTGCATGTATTTTTAAAATATATATGTATTACAAATTAAAAGAAAAGATTAAACCTCCATTCCTAATGATTCTCCCTAAAATCCTAAAATCCACTGTATTTTATGATCCAGGGTCATTATTTACTTCAGCAATATAAGGAATTATGTTTTGTCTAACGAAAGATATTCTATTCACTACAATCTGGGAAATACATTCTTTTCAGATCAGATTCCTTTCTCTCTTCTCAATATTGCTCTGTTGATTCCCCTGAATCTTTTATACTCTTACTATTTCTGCAACTGGAAAAAAATAAAAAGCTTTCTCTGTTTCTACCTGTGTCTTTCCTGAGGGATGTCTGAGCCTTCTTTTCTTCTGTTGTCTTAGTGACTTAGCAAATTTTAAGAGAGACAAGCCCCAACAACCAGCACTAAAGCAGTGCAGGGCTTCAGCCATTTATATATTCTTGAAAGATTCTGAGGCAGAAATCTAATGTTATTTTTGGCATTAAATGCACTTAGAGAAAATTAAGTGGACATATTTAAAATCAGAAGCCTCTGCTATGTGACTTGAATAAGACACTTGCCTACCCTTAATGTCCTTCCATGTGCCATTTTTTAGGCATTTGTTGTGGCACTATAGAATTCTGTATTATATATAATAACTCTGTAAACAGTAAACACCACTTACATTCACATGCTTGTGAATCAGTATTCCTTACAGCCTCAAAAATGTCCACCTTTAAACCTAAAACATCAGGATGGAGACAGCATTAGAAGATGAATGATAAATAAGAATATAATTTGAAAAAATTTTTAAAAAATAGGATTCAATGACTAGGACCAAAATAGGTACTTGTTGCATTTCATTGTCATCTGGATTTAACTTGAAGATGAAAAACTAAAGAAAGTTCTAATTTCATTAGATTTGAAGTACTAGGTACTCGTAACCCTCCAAAAAAAGTTTGCACCTGACAGCTGGTATTTATTGAGCACATATTATTGTGTCAAGTGCTGTCCTTCGAAATCTAAATGCATTATTTTGTTTCCAAATCCTTGGAGCATTTTAATATACAATATATATTAAAATAAAGATTTAGGGCCAAAAAGGTTATGTAGCTAGCCCAAGTGTACACAGTTAAATGATAGACCCATGCTTGCATTAATTAGACTTGGTAGCTTGGACCAAAACACCCATACTTTTAAGTACTACATCACACCTTAAAATCTCTCTGAAAATGCAAAAATGTGCATTATAAATCTCACCATTTGTCAGTTTCTTGAAAATTCTGGTGATGGCAATCTTCTATACTCCATGGAGAAAAGTCCATTCAATAGCTGTCCAAAATGTGAAGCATGTTTCCAAGTCTTACTTCTACATATAAGAGAGAGAGGATGAGTATCTGTGGCAGACAAGGTAGAGAATGTGTCCCACTGCTTATCAATCTTCAACATGGTCTCAGGACAAAAAAAAAAAATAATAATACCGAAGCAAAAGTTTCCTCCTTGATTTCCAACTGGAATTTAAAGAAGTTTCCCTGAGAGGTCAGGACCCTATAGAATTGCTTCTCAGTTCTCCTCAGGGTTTGGAAATTTCCCATCAGTATGATTTTTCAAGACACAGTTACCTGTGGTTTCATTTGCTCAAGTATTTGCAAAACTTTTACGTCTCCAACCAATTACAGGTGTTTTTTTTTTCTTTTTCCAAATTCTCCTGGGTTTCTATGTGAAGTTGCTTTCCATTCCCTTCATATTCAGGAATAGAAAGCTGTGCATTGGGATGGAACACGATATCTCTGTGCAGGATTAAGGCAAAATGCTGGTGTACTTACTAAATACAAGAGCTGAGTTCTGGGATCAAGCACCACATCAATCCACAAGGACTTGTAATGTGCTGGGATTAGAGTAGCAACAGGTGATTATTAAAGATTAACACATTTTATGAATAATGTGCAAAGATGTATGGACTAATCCAAAATCGTCTTTTTTCTTCCTCAGTACATAAGCTATATATGCCATGACATTAAAACTAAACAACATAATTTTTAGACATTAAAGGAAATTTTCTCTTTCCATTTTTTTTTAAAGAGAAGGAAAGTCAGGTCTGCTTACTCTGAATCTAGGTAGCCCTCGGATTGAAGCTTGAGGGAAACTTGGACTTAGCTCATAAGGTCCCTTCAGAGAGCATCCATGACAAAGAGTTTGTTGTTCTATACACTCTTGATCCTACCTATTTTATGTCTATTCTCATCTAACTAAAAGAAGTGGAATTGTAGTGATTCATCAGAAAAGTGAACATGCAGAAGCACCTTCACCCATGTTATTAAGGGACAGGTGTTATTCACCTGTGGTTTAAAGAAACAGTTTATTCTCCTGTAGTATTAAAAGACAAGTATTATTTTCTTTTAACTGACATTGTAGAAAGTTTCCCTGACCAAAAGAACCACCTGACCAGGATGACACTCTCAGAAGAGATGATCTTTTAAACCCATGCCTCAATAGCAGGACTCCAGCAATTAATCCTGGAACTCTGGCTCCTATTTCAAACCACACCCAGCATCTTCTACTTTATTCCATGCCCTGCTCTGCTTCATCATCAATTATTTGATTCTGTTAGAGGAAATGAGTGATATAACACTGAAATAATAGTGTGAAGATGGGATGGGACAGATAATATAATAATCATGTTATTTGTGCAAATATAAGGTGAAGTTAAAAAAAACAGGTTTACATCAAAAACAGGAGAGGACAGAGACAGAGATAGTCACAAAGAAATGTATAAAATTGGGGGATGGAGTAAGGGAAAATAAATAGCAATTTGCCTTTCCAGAATTAATCTAATAAACCATTCTACCCACAGATTTAAAATCCCACCTTCATCACTTATTAAATTACAAAATTTATACCAACTTTCCAAAGATAGATGGCTTAATCTCTGGGCCATTTCTTCTGTTCTTTAGAGTTCTTTATTAACAGGCCTACAGCCAAATGCTTACAAAACAGAGCTTTTCGGTATGTTCTGATATGTAGAAGATCCAGTCCCCTAACTCTATGTCCCTCACACTGTTTTTATTGCCAAGGCTGTTCAAATAGCTACACATACATACAAATTTTAGAATCAGTTTATCAATATCCATGAAAATACACTCTGTCATTCTTTTGGAAAGGTGTTATTAATTCATCACAGAAATTGGTGTCTCTAAAATCAGGACCTCATCTAGGGTGGACAGAGACAGCCAAATATTTTTATAGGACCTCTTCCTAAGTGAATACTCAGTGTGAGATATAGTGAATTATTGATGAAGTTCTAGAACTGCAGGTAGAGAGGAGGTACTTTTGTATTTGCTTATTGTCCAATTAGAACACAGAAAGACTCTTCCTGGTGTCTAAGTATGTCTTCCTTTTCAGAGAACCCATCTCTTCTTGTTCTCTACAGAGCCTCTGTATGTTGGAATAATGCCTCTTCTTGACACACTGCCCTCCTGGAACCAAGGTTCTAGGCATAGAACCTGGGATACTTTATAGGTGGAGAATCCAGAGCTTCTAGAACATTTGGTTGACTGCATAAGGAGCATAGAGAGTCAAAGAGCTCCCCAAAGGAAGAAACAAGGATGAGACCCATGCAATCAGGTCCAGGCTGGGGTACCCCACCAGAAGGCACTGCCTAGTTCCAGACACTGGAAAACCTAGAAAACTTCACAGAAAACACTTCCAAGTGTGGAGTCAAGAACAGAAGCTTTGCTTGGCCATGCCTAAGGGTATTACTATTAAAAATATAGGTTCTTCCCATTTATGAACATAAACTGAGTTAGTTATGCAGACAAGTGGAAGAACATATTCCAGGATGAGAGAATAGCCCATATAAAGTCCCTGCAGCAAGAACATAACTGACCAGTAAGAGGAACAGAGAGGTGCCAGAGTAGCAAGAGGAGTCACTGAGAGTTTAGTTGTAAGGGAGGAGATCAGAATAACAACAGGGCAAAGAATTACCTGATTTTTAGTAATTAGAATGATTTTAGCATTTGACCTGAGTGACATGAAGAATCATTCCAAAATATTGAGTAGACGAGTGGCTATCATCTGACTTATGGTTTTAAAGGATTTTTCTCAGTGTGAAAATACAACTGTGTTGACAATAGAATATAAGAGCAAAGGATGCTAAGATGAAAGGAAGGAGGGAATTGCAATCAGTCAGATGAAAGATGACAGTGGCTCAGAATGAGAAAATAGGTCCAAACATGATTAAACATGGTTGAATTTGGAATATGTATTGAACGTAGTTCAACAGAATTTCCAGATAAACTGGATGTGGCATATAAGAAAGAGAGTCCAAAAATGCCATCCTCTGAGATAGAGAATGTTGTGAGTGGAGTAGGTTTAGAGATGGGGAAGAATCTATTTGTCATTCAAGTGGAAATGCCATGAGGGAGGTTGGATTTCAAGGACTCAGCCTCAGGAAAGATGCCTACACTAGAGGTAATAATTTGGGAATCATGTTCAAGTAGGAAGAATATACCATGGGAGACTAGATTCAATGATGGAGTTCATAAGATGAGAAATGAGGAAAGAGTATTCAATTTAGGGACACAGATATCATTGGTGACCTTGAAAAGAGTGTTTTCACTGTTAGGTACTGAAGTATGCCTGGAAAGTATGCCTGGAAACAGGGAAATGGGAAAAAGGCCTTACAGAGCCTCTTAACTTTTGTGACAAAAATGAGACAATGATATGGAATAGTAGCTCATAGAGGAAATAAAATCAAGGGGAGAATTCATTTTAAAAATGAAAGAAATAACAGACTGTTTNTATACGCAAATAATGAATCATGGAACATTACATCAAAAACTAAGGATGTACTGTATGGTGACTAACATAACAATAAAAATTATTATAAAAAATAAATAAATAAATAAATAAATAAATAAATAAATAAATAAAAAGAAATAGAGTCCAAATATGCCATCCTCTGAGATAGAGAATGTTGTGTGTGGAGTAGGTTTAGAGATAGGGAAGAATATATTTTTCATTCAAGTGGAAATGCCATGTGGGAGGTTGGATTTCCAGGACTCATCCTCAGGAAAGAGGCCTACACTAGTGGTAATAATCTGGGAATCATGTTCACGTAGGAAGAATATACCATAGAAGACTGGATTCAGTGATGGAGTCCATAAGATGAGAAATGAGGAAAGTCTATCCAATTTAGGGACACCGATATCACTGGTGACCTTGAAAAAAATAGGCAAACTGTGGAAGGGGCTAAGATACCCTTCAACAGATGAATGGATAAAGAAGATGTGGTCCATATATAAAACGGAATAGTACTCAGCCATCAGAAAGGATGATTACCCAACATTTGCATCAACATGGATGGAACTGGGGGAGATTATGGTAAGTGAAATAAGTCAAGCAGAGAAAGATACTTACATAGTTTCAGTTTTTTGTGGAACATAAGGAAGAGCACTGAGGACATTAAGAGAAGGAAGGGGAAAATGCAAGGGGGAATTCAGAAGGGGAGAAGAACCCAGGGAGATATGGACACCAGGAAACAAACTGAGGGTTTTAGAGGTGAGGGGTTGGGGGATGGGTTAGCCTGGTGATGGGTATTAAGGAGGGCACATATTGCATGGAGCACTGGCTGTTATACACAAACGATCATGGAACACTACATCAAAAACTAATGATGTACTGTATGGTGACTAACATACCATAATAAAAAAATTTTTTAAGAGCATTTTCTGTGTTAGGTACTATTGTATGCTTAGAAAGGTTTAAAGAGAATAAATAGAAAGATAAATGGGAAATAGGCATTACGGAACCTCTTAAGTTCTGCTACAAATAGGAGACAATGAAATGGAGTAGTAGCTGATAAAGGAAATGAGATCAAGGGACGATTTCATTTTAAAATAAAAGAAATAACAGACTGCTTCTTTGCTGAAGCAAATGATCCATTAGTCAGGAAAATATAGATGAAATAAGAGATGCCTTTAAGTGAGTGATAAGGACATGAGGCTCAGAACACAGACTATAAAGAGATTGATTGCCTTTGGATAGGAGCACAGGTAATGTGTTTATTGGAGAAGGTGGAAGGTAGCAAATAATTGAACAGATACTAGAACAGATACTAGTAGATATAGTCATGACACTGTGGAAATGTTCTTCTGATGGCTTAATTTTTCTCAATGAAATAGGAAGCAAGTTCATCTAATGTTTCTCAATAAATTTGATGCTTACAAAATAGCTTTTTAGATAGATATTCTTTGCCAAACTAACGCACCATTTTACCCTATTTTGCTATGTCTTTGTATCACGAATAGTATGGAATTTTTCAATTCTAATATAGAGATAAAATATGATTTACAAGCTAACATTAGTAACAGCAAGTTCCTATAAAAAAGTGGTAAGATCAAAATTTGTTTCAGATGTTAGTATTAAATCAGGCATAAACTCCTAAGTAATTTGTTTAATGAGTAAAGCTATTTAATACAAATTAATTTGAGAAACCCATAGAACAGATAAGAGAAGAAATTTGTGAAATCAAACTGACAGGTAACAATTTCACACAAGTAGTAAGATCAGCTTTTACCTATGTAATAGCAGATGTAGCTTTTGGACCTACTTTTGACACTAGGGAAATTCCCAAATGGATTACAAATATTTAAGGCTACGAATGTCATTATGATCCTTCCAGTTCTGTAGTTCTATAATTAAAACAGAAAAATTATAATCTTATTTTTTTTACAAAAACAAGTTATTTATGCTGCCATGGGCTTTTTCTTCTTTTTTCACATGAGGCACAATGAGGACATGTAAAATGAATCCAGGAATGAAGAGGCAGAGAGTAACTGAGGGGAATGACAGGGAAAGTCAGCAGGAGAGACTTGTTTAAGGAGGTGGAAGTTTCACTGTAAGGAGGTCAAAATGGGAAAAAATGAGATGGAGTTAGCCAAGCAATAGCTCTGGGAAAGAGAGGTCCAGCAGCAAGCAGAGTAAGAACAAACAAAACCCTGAACCAGGACCTGAATTATTGAAAACAAGAGTTGAATTATTTTTTTTTAAAGTTAAAAAAGGGGGGGACAGGAGGGTGACCAGAGTCTTGTAAGAAAAGGGATGGAGCACAACATGTACTAGACAGGTAGGAAATAACTTGATTGTAGTATCTTAAGCTGATTTGCACACTTAAAAGATGCCATTGGCTGCTGTGTACCCAATGGATTGGAATGAATGGAACTGGCAAGACCTCATTGTCCTTCTAGGAAAGATCTGTCCTTAGCATGTAAGCCAATGACACCCAGGGTCCTTCGTTTCACCAGTTTCCTCATGGCATTTTTTACCTCAGCATTCCTCAGGGTGTAGATCAAGGGATTCAACATGGGTGCAATAATAGTAAAGGACACAGCCATTGCCTTGTCTATGGGGTAAGTGGCCACAGGCCGCACGTACAGGAAAATGCACGGCACAAAGAACAAGATGACCACGGTGAGGTGGGAGCCACAGGTGGAAAGGGCTTTGCGCCACCCTTCAGAGCTACAAGACTTCAGGGAGCAGAGGATGACCACATAGGATGTGATGAGAATAAGGAAGATGGTCACACACATCACCCCACTGTTGAGGATGACTAAGAGACCCAGGGTGTGGGTGTCCATGCAGGCCAGCTTCAACAAGGGAAACAAATCACATATAAAGTGGTCAATGACATTGGGGCCACAGAAGGGTATTTGATACATGAAGAGAAGCTGTACTACTGCATGGATAAAGCCCCCCACCCAGGCCCCTCCCAGCATCAGGCAGCACACCCGAGGGCTCATGATGGTCCTGTAGTGCAGGGGCTTACAGATGGCCCACATAGCGGTCATAGGCCATTACGATGAGAAGGATGATTTCCAAACCACCGAAGAAATGCTCTGCAAAGACCTGGGTCAGGCAGCCTTCTAAGGAGATGGTAGTGCTCTTGGAGAGAGAGTCCACAATCATCTTGGGGGCAACGACAGAAGAGTAGGTGGCATCCATAAGGGAAAAGGAAGTAAGGAAAAAATACATAGGTGACCTCAGACTCTGACTTGTGATTACAGTTATCACAATGAGTAGGTTTCCCAAAACTGTGGACACGTACATGATTAGAAACACAGCAGAGAGCATTTTCCGTAGCCCCGGGTTCTCTGTAATGCCCAAAAGAATGAATTCAGTCACGTTGTGCGGATTCTCCATTTACTGTGGTCTGATATAAGCACACCGCTCTGAGATGGAAAATCTACAAAAGGATATTATGTTTAGTTAGTAATCACTAAGTGTGTTAGACAATTTTTACACTGTGTCTCATACTGTCTTGAGCTACTTTTTTCTCCAGACACTGATACAGCAACCAGCTGCTAATTGTGTAACCTGACAACAACAGCTCCATCCTAACAGAGCCCTCCAACAACACTTCCATGTCCCAGTAAATTTCTTGCTCTCTGTCCCAATATTTGCTGCTTCAGACACTTGGAAAATCCTGCTTCATTATTCTGGAGCATGCTTACACTTGGAAATATGAAGGAATTAACATATTTAAGGAAATCCTAGATCATTAGTAAGTAGGAGACAGTGAATAAATGATAACCGACTTAACACAATCTTGAATTAACTTTCCTTTCTTCCCTGTTTCACACTCTCCATTCACTGCCTCCATTCTGTTTTCCAGAATAAACCACCTACATACAAGCGCTTCTCTCAGCCTCTGACTTTTGGTAACCTCAAGCTAGAAAGCTGACATTCATTTATAACTAGACAGACCCAAGAGCCAAGAACTTGGAACATTTCATATCAATTCTCATTCTTTTACTCCATATATATCTTAGTACCTAGAATGAACTAATTGAACAGCCTACAAGTCAGATCATATCCCAAGGACTCCCCACTTAGTAAGAATGATTCTCTTTCCTTGTACATTCCTTCCTCTCAAATTGGATTATTATTACATATTGCAAATATTCAATGAACCCCTACTATGTCTCAGGCAGTGGGATACCCTTTGAGACATTTTCTTCATTTCAGAGAGAAGTTATGGAGGCTTAAGGGTAGAAAATAATGACACTAAGTTCCCTAGCTTGAAAACATTGAAATCAAATTCAAATCTAGCTTCTCCTCAATCAAAATCAAATACCAGCAGCAAGCTATATTACTTATCTTAAGATCCTATCAAGTGCTCGATATGATAGAGACATGTGCTTCATGATATAATTTCAGTATCACACAATCCAGCAAGTGCTTTATGCTTCCTGTGCTCATTTTACTAAACCAACTCTAAGAGTAAAATTCAATGATTTTGATGACAATTCTACAATAAAGAACATGTTCTAATTACATACATAATCTAATCCTGAAACTAGACGTTATGATCTTTAACTAGGGTTCCAAGATTCTAATAATTTTCCAGATATGCTGATTAAATAAAATAAAACTTTGCCTCCTTTGCTGTTCCAGGAAGACCCAGATCCATCCCTGCACAGGAGCCTGAATCAGTATAAATCATTCCTCCCATGTTTCCTTGTGAAAGAGTGCCCCAGATGAAACAAAGGATTCTAAAGAGTAATCAAAACATCGATGAAACAACTCATTTATTTTTCACTCACTATGTACCAGCAAGTTATTGGTCTGCTACATGCATTATAGCAATTATTTTTTATATCACATGAGGTGGGTGCTGTCACAAATTCCTTCTTGAGGATGACAGAACTGACATTTGGAGACATTGAGCATCTCATCTAAAATGATTGGGGATTAGGAATCCATGTGATCTTCTTTTGAGACACAAACTCTTAACTATGACACTGTAGTCCTGAAGGAGTGAACAGTGGTTTCAATCAGTTAAATACAAGTGTTACTGCAGCCAAATGATACAGCGAAAGTACCACTCCAGTAGCAAACTTCTCCTGGCTATGGATTTAGGCAGAGGCTGTCTGNACGAATAGATAGTAATGCCCCTTCTGTCTTAAAATCTATAAATTCATCACAGTTCTTTTTGGCTACTAATACATACCTCAATCTGACATTCAAGACTTTTCCCATAAATCATCAACCTCATTTTTTTTTAATGTCTCCCTCCCACAGCAGTCAAGTCCATGTCTTACTACCAGAACACAGACCTCAGGCTATGAAGAACAGTAGGAGAGGCCATGGGTTCAGAGCAAGCAGACTTAGATCTCTATCCCACTCACACCACTTACTGACTTAATATAATCTTCAGTCCTGCAAAAATAAAACAGTGTAATAGCCGTTAAAGTTAGTATGTGTCATGGACTTATTATTTGAGGGTACTGTGCTAACAGTTTCATGATTTCCTCTTTTAAGTCCCACAAAAGCCATATGAAACAGGAACCAGTATTATCTTGATTTTCTGATGCAGTGGATAATGCTTGGAGAGCCTGTGCACTTTGGGTGAGCCGTTGACCAAGGCCATAGCACAGACTACTAACCACCATCTTCCGCAGCCTCTCTAAGAATTATACACCCTGCCTAACCATAATTTCATGAGCATCAAAGGAAGTACCAGCATGATAATGTTTGGGGAATACTAACCAAATATTTATGATTACTTTCTATTTTTTAATAATAATATTTTTTATTATGTTAATCACCATACAGTACATCCCTGGTTTTTGATGTAAAGTTCCATGATCCATTAGTTACGTATAACACCCAATGTACCATGCAATACGTGCCCTCCTTACTACCCATGATTACTTTCTATTCCTCTAAACTCTTGCCTTCCTTCTGCCTCTGCCAATGCCATCTGTTGTCAAAAAATCCATTCTTCTTCCCTTCTGCCTTACTTCCACACCAGTGCCCCTTTCACCAACAACATCTGGGATATTTGTTACAATACCCATATTGGGTGCATATCAGCAATAATTCAATTACTTTCCTAGCCGATTTTTTTATTTAATTTCAGGTTGGTTTTATTCTTTTGTGTGGTTGCTTAAGGATAGCTCATTTATTCTATTTTCACAAATTTCTAATGCTGTGCTATGTACACATTAGGCATTTAATTAAGTTTAAGTAAATCTATGAAATTGATTTCAGCCAAGGAAGGTAGCATTGAACCATGGGGCCCAGGCAATGGTGGTGCCAGTCCTGCCTCCAGAAATGAGAAAGTGCATTGTCAGATCCTGGCAGCTTTTCCTCCGGCATCCAGGCTCACATATTCACATATCCCACTTACCATCTTTCAGCTCTCTCATTCCTACTCTTACACAGGCTTTAACCAAACCCCAGAGCAGAGCCATACCTTGGACTTCCAGTTCAGTGTTGAATCAACTGCCTTCAGATTCTCTTCTTCCAGTGACCCTGTGAAATACCATTGCNAGAGCCTGATGTGGGGCTCAATCCCACAACGCTGGGATCATGCCCTGAGCCGAAGGCAGACGCTTAACCGCTGTGCCACCCAGGTGCCCCTCTCATTCCTACTCTTACACAGGCTTTAACCAAACCCCAGAGCAGAGCCATACCTTGGATTTCCAGTTCAGTGTTGAATCAACTGCCTTCAGATTCTCTTTTTCCAGTGACCCTGTGAAATACCATTGCCAAAAAAACTGTTCATGTAAACTGAAGAATTACATTTCTTCAG
>NC_048233.1:76643181-76653689 GCF_002007445.2 Ailuropoda melanoleuca | reverse complement strand
GACAGTCCAGGTTTTCACTGAGATTTCTAGCTTTGATTGGAGTTTGAGGGTCCATCCATGTAGATTCCCCTACGAGGCAGGCTCAGGAATAGATTCCAGAGCAGAATATTCTCAGAACACCTTCTCCAAGTCCCAGGTTCTCAAGACAGCACCCTCCACTCTCTAAGTTCCAGTTCCATATGGATTAGCTCTTATGACCACATTCGTAGAGACTAGAATAAAATCTAGAGAAAGAATTGGTGTGTGTGCACACACACATGATCATTCTTTAACTAGTCAGTACTTTCTTTCTGAAGACAAATTTGTACAGGAAGTTAAATTATCATGTGAACAAGATCAGATATCAATAGCATTCAACTAAGGGCCATCACAGGTTGTTCAAAAAGGCTATGGACTGCAAGTAACCCTATTCTAATGCAATCCTCTCAGAATAACAGAATATTTGTATTTATTAATATTTATTAATATTAATACACTTAAATATACAAAATATTAGTACAATTAAAATTTATTAATTCTTTTTTTGCACTGGGGGAATATTTTATCTTTCCTGTCTATGAAGGAAAACCAACCTTCTAAACATTAGAATCCCTGAATATCATGCATCAACAGAAGTCATACTTGGCTACACCATAACTTTTTCATGGCAAGTTTCACTTCTGCATTCCTCAGTGTATAGATCAGAGGATTGAGCAATGGTGTTCCAATTGTATAAAACACAGCCACCATCTTATCTATTGGAAATGTGGTTGCTGGTCGTGTGTATATGAATATACACGGACCAAAAAATAGGACAACCACAATAAAATGGGAGGTGCAGGTGGAAAGGGCTTTCCGCCTTCCTTCCACACTGTAGTTTCTCAGAGAGTACAAGATGACGACATAGGAGATAAGCAGGATTATGAAACTCACCATGCATATGGCTCCACTGTTGGAAACAACTAGCAAATTTATCACATAAGTGTCCATGCAGGCAAGTTTCAACAAGGGCTGCAAGTCACAGAAATAGTGGTCAATCACATTGGGGCCACAGAAAGGCAATCTTAAAGCCAGAAAAAGNAGGGCTGCAAGTCACAGAAATAGTGGTCAATCACATTGGGGCCACAGAAAGGCAATCTCAAAGCCAGAAAAAGTTGTGCTGAAGAGTGGATACAGGATCCCACCCAGCTCAGAATCACCAGCACACTGCAGACATGGCGGCTCATGATGGTCGTGTATCGCAAGGGCTTCCAAATGGCTACATAGCGATCAAAAGCCATGAGGATGAGCACAAAGATTTCCATGCACCCAAAGAAGTGGGCTGCAAAGACCTGAGTCATGCACTCATTGTAGGAAATGGACTTCTTCTGAGAAAGGGCATCCACAATCAATCTGGGGGCTGTCGTTGTAGAGAAGCAGGCATCAGCAAAGGACAGATAGAATAGGAAGAAATACATGGGACTCCCGAGGGTCCTGCTTGTTTTAATAGTCACTACAATGAGAAAGTTCCCCAGCAGAGTGGCAAGGTAAAGCATCAACAAGACCCCAAAATATTGCTTTCTGCTTTCCTGCATCCTGTGTCAACCCAAACAGAATGAATTCAGTCACACTGCTATTCATTGCCATAGGAGTGGCTGCAGGTAGGGTGCAGTTGACAAAGGATTAATCTGCAAAGAGAAGAAAAGAAGTGACATCATGGAAAGACCAGTGGACTGACTTCTGAATTCCTTCTTTTTGTTCTATGTTATGTTACCTCTAACTGCTGAACGGGGAGCCCAATGAGGGGCTTGATCCCAGAACCCTGGGACTGAGACTTGAGCCACCCAGGCACCCCCATTTTTACTACATTTTTATGAAAATATTCCTCTTCTGATAATTTTTTATCCTTTGTCAGTTCATATTTTGCAATCTCATTATTTTACCTGGAATGACTATTAGTCAAGCAAAATAATTACATATTGACCAAGAACACAGCTGCTAGAGTCAGAAGTCTTAAGTTCAAATTTGAGTTCTATTATTTACTCACTTGGGAAAGCCACTTTAAACATAATCATGGTACCTCTGCAGATAAAATGAAAAAAAGATCTGGCTCATAATAAGCAAGAACTATGTAAGTGCCAGCCTATGCTTCTTTCACTATTAGGCTTTTACTTTTTCTATTTTTCTGTGATATTTTTCTTTTCATATAGTCCAAGCTGCCAATTTCCCCATTTTAATTTAGTCTACTTTCAAAACACTTTAAAATTATACTATCTATTCACTTTTCTCATAATTCTACAATTATCTTTTATTTTAAATATTGAATCACAATTTTCTGGAGTTATCGTAAAGAACGGGCAATATGCTCCCATTTATAATAATTTAGCATGAGTTTTAAGATAAGCATAAATGAAATAATTCATTATGTAAGGCATTTTGTGACTGGTGTTAAAATAATACAAACCATCTGCAGAGAGAAGAATACAAATTCCTAAAGGATAGATTGGTAGTGAAAAATTCATAATTATGTTAAGAGATGAACTGTAACTTTAACTGAAGAAAGACAGGTTCTAAGCCAGATTCCCTGAGATGCAGATATTCTAAAGCAGAGCAGAGAGGTAGGTGAGCACATCTGTTGGCACCTAGTGCATAGAGGCTGAAGCCACACAGCCTAGATTCATACCCCACCTGCTGCCCACTATGGTGCCATATGTCACAAGTCCCTTGATATCTCTGTGCTTGATTTTCTTCACCTGTGAACACTAAGAGTAAAACAACCTACTCTGTAGGGTTTCTATGAAGGCTAAATAATTCGGTATGTACAAAGCATGGGAAACGCAGGTCCGTACTCCCTGCAATTGGAATGATTACTTTCATTATGAGTATTAGTATCAACATTCCATTACGATTATTAATATCAACTTTCAAAGTTGTTAATCTACCTGTTCACTTACCCATAATAGAGCCACACAACTATTTTACACATCAATTTCCTTTGCTGACTGGCTGAAATCATATTGGCACAGTGGATCATGCTAATTTGCTCATGGTGGTCAAAAGCTGGAAATGACAACTCCAAGTATCTTTAATAAATACTAAAAAACAGTAAAAGGTACATAAAAACTTCATTATGTGGGAGGAAAGTGGAAATAAAATAGGCCCTTAGTTGTAAACAGCTTGTGATCCAAAAGATATGAAAATCAGAGGGGAGAAAGCATTTGAGGTGAAAGAAATTAAATCAAATAAGTTTTAATGGAGATGGTAGGGCAAATAGAAGAGATCAATACGAAATCTCTGGTTTAGACAGATTCTAAAGTCATTGTGGATAAACTTGGAGAAGGAAATTTTCCTCCCAGCCAAAGGACATGAGAGCCGGAAAATGAAGTTTGCATATATTCTTGTGGTCAAATATAAAATCTGGAGACATACAAAATATGAGAACTGATTTTATTAAGATTTATTCAGTACCTAAGAACAAAATTATTCAATTTAAGAAAATTTAGTCATCTCTTTTTTTTCTAAATTGAGTCCAACTGGACTTTGAGCTTATCTGCAATGAAGCATCTCCCTCCTTCAAGATGTCAGAGTTTCACTGAAGACATCCAATCCCCTGCACTGAGAAACTCAGTGGAAAGCATACAAGTGTATTTGCTGTATCCCCAACAACATGAATCTGTGGTGGATTCAGACTTGTTACTTCCCCTCGCAGTGAAGGACCAGGAGTGCCCATTCTCAGCTGTCTCTGGGGCTGGGGGGGGTAGCAAAATTACACAGCTCCCCTCAGTGTTAATAGGATCATTCTATTGTTGCTTTCATCTTTTCTGTTGTTGTTGTCAAGACAGTTTTTTTAGAGAAGTGTTAGATTCACAGCAAAACCTAGAAAGGTACAGAGTCCCCATACAGTCCCTGACCCCACACAGATATCATCCCCCTGACATTATCAGCATCTCCTGCCAGAGTGTCACATTTCTCACAACCATGACACATCCTCACCCAGAGCCCGGAGTTTACCCTAGGGTTCACTCTGGGTGTGATACATTCTATGGAATTGGAACCAAGTTAATGACATGTACCCATCATTGTAATATCATATAGAGTATTTTCACTGCCCTAAAAGCAGGATCATCTTAGATTCCCAAATCATAGAACATAATAATTCTTCTCATACAATGTCTAGTATTCGTTGAAGTCTAAATAAAATGTCTCACACTATTTTGTGGAAGGAAAAAAAAACACACTGAGTGAGATATCTACATGAGTTTTCATTGTGCGCATTATTAGTTCATAGACACCAGAAAATCAGGCTGGTATTTCAAAAAGGTGAGTATTAGAAATGGCCAATCCTAGAATTTGTTAAGTGGACATTCTAAGTTTCTATACAGAAAGAAAGGACACTATTTCAGATATTCCCTTTCTCCTCCCTCTCCATCCTCTCCTCCTTTTTAACTCCTTGCTATAACTTGAAAAGGAAAAGTAATCATTCTAAAAATATGATGAATCATAAATATGATTAAATGGTTACTATGGTTTTCAAATGCAAATGCTGAAATACTCACCATGACTTTCACAGCCCTTGAATGCTGGGCCACAATCCTGCTTACCACCTTTCGTCCCAGTGCCTGTGGGCATGCATGCTCCAGCCACGCCTGACACTTGCTGTCCCTCATAAATATGCCCACACCATCTCATTCACTGTTTTCAGTAGTTCTTAGTGGCTAAATGCCCTTCCCCTGACACAACCTCCACTCTCCATTGCTACCGGTGCACAGAGGACCCAGTTCAGATGCCATCTCCTCAGCAAAGACTTCCACATTTTCCCGAACAACTATCTTGCTAAGGACCTTCTGCTGCTAAAATGTTTGTGCGTATATGTTTTTAACGAATCATACAACACTTAATTATAGCCTTCTTTCTTTTTGCTTTAATATCTTTGTTCATTTGACTTTATACCAAGTAAGGCAAGTTCATGCTGTTCTGTTTTGTGCAATTCAGGCTAGGCTGGCAGGCAGTTTAGCAGAGAGCAGTCAAAAATAAACCAGTGCCAGATCTGTAGCTTTTGTGCTCCATGGCAACTTCTCCCTCTTGAACACTCCACCCTCCCCTGCCATGCAAAGCATCAGACTCCAACCATAAGGGTGTAGCCAGCATAAAGCCAGAACCCATAAATAGGTAAGGAAGAAAACCATTGGCATGTCCAGTACATGTCCTCACTATCAAATGGATGGAAAATTCAGGATGTGTCAAAAACAGAGACCAGCATTTATATTTCTATTTAATTATAAGTCCACAGTGGAAGGCTGGGCAAAGAACCAGAACCTTTTTAGGGATAAAGAGTGCTTCCTCTTAGGACTTCACTAGGAAGTTTACTTCTCATTCCTCTTCTCCATAGATCATCCCTTACTCCAACACTGGAAAGAGAATATAGTTCTTAGGTGACAATAGGTTTGGGCAGGCAACATTAGTATCATTAATATCAGAACAACCAGTATCACAGTATCATAGAATTATGCCATTACAGTAGCAATGCCTACTGATTGCATATGGTCAGTATATATCCCTATCCTTCTCCTGACCTTCAGCCTTGCAAATAAGAAATCCCCCCGTATAGGAGAATATACCTCTGCCCCCTTCAATGTACCTCTGTTTCAATAAGAATTGGACCTGAGACAGTGCTGCATCAAGAAGAGGCCAGGGGAAGCCAGGAACCCTGACACATCAGAATCTTCTCATCACTGAGAGAAATATGTTTCTGGAACTTCATGCTTCTAGGGAACAGAACTATATAATGGCAACTGCATGAAAACTGAGTCCTGAATGGGAGGCAAGAAAAAGTACATAGTTTAGTTGGGCTTGTAAACTTACCTTATTTCTTATACAGAAAGAGATGAAGTCCAATAGAGAGCTCATAGTTTTTGCTCTTGCAATTCTGATTTAATTTGAAGATGAATCATGTGCAGTGTGTTTGCAACATGCAAACTGTACTTTAACTATGTCTACTTGGCTTTGCATTGCAGGATCTATGGGGAGAGAAGATACTCCACAGATAACCAATCTTTCCTAGGAGGCTTGAGTTAGACTTTTCAAAAGGGTCTGTAATACCAGGATAAAGTTTCTTACTTCTACTCTTAGAACTTTCTAGAATAAAAAGGAATTATCCCCACTGTTCCGTGATAGAAACATCTCTAAAGCCAGCTGTATTACCCCAGAATATTTCCCTAGTGGAGCACATGGAGGAAACATTTCTTCTTCCTCCAACACATATTTATAGAGATTTCAGAGAAGTTCACAAATCCCCAGTCCTTGGAGGGATAAGGACTCTGCCCTTCCCACCCAACCCCAAAGGATATGCTCTATGAACTACTTAGCTCAGTCAACCCTGGATCACAGCAAACCATGGTGCCAAGGAATCCCGGACAAGGCTGTCAACAGGCAGATTCTGTCCTCAGAGCCCTTTTCCCTCCTAGTCTCCCAAAGGGACCCCACTCATTTCAGTTACCAAATCCTCCACTCCTGTCTCTGCTCCAAGGAAAAACTACACCTTTAAAGTCACTCTGTGGTATAGACTACTAAAAGTTCCCAAAGCCTCTGCTTTTTATGTCCAATCTTTTTTAAAGGCCCACAAAGCTCTTAGCACATATACACATTTCAACACAGGTGACAACATTCAATTCTAGCTTCCTGATTTATGTCTCTCTGACTGTAGGCAAATTTTTTAACTTCCCACAGTTTCCTATTCTAGAAAATGTTACTGTAGACATAATAATTATTATCCATCTTAATGTTACTAATAAAATATAAATTATTGCAATGAAAACTACTAATTACAATTTCTATAACTTCTAAAATATTTTGAAGCCATAAGTCAATAAGTAAGGAAAGAAGAGAAACATAATGGAAATAAAAATGCATTTNACATATGTTGGAGAGGATGTGGAGAAAGGGGATCCCTCCTACGTTGTTGGTGGGAATGCAAGTTGTTACAGCCACTTTGGAAAACAGTGTGGAGGTCCCTTAAAAAGTTAAAAATTGAGCTACCCTATGACCCAGAAATTGCACTCCTGGGTATTTACCCCAAAGATACAGACGTAGCGAAGAGAAGGGCCATATGCACCCCAATGTTCATAGCAACATTGTCCACAATAGCTAAATTGTGGTAGGAGCCGAGATGCCCTTCAACAGATGACTGGATTAAGAAGATGTCGTCCATATATACAATGGAATATTACTCAGCCATCAGAAAGAATGATTACCCAACATTTACAGCAACATGGATGGGACTGGAGGAGATTATGCTAAGTGAAAGAAGTCAAGCAGAGAAAGACAATTATCATGGTTTCATTCATTTATGGAACATAAGAAATAGCAGGAAGATTGGTAGGAGAAGGAAGGGAAGAATGAAGGGGGGTAAACAGAAGCGGGAATGAACCATGAGAGACAGTGGACTCTGGGAAACAAACTGAGGGCTTCAAAGGGGGGGGATGGGGGATTGGGATAGGCCAGTCATGGGTATTAAGGAGGGCACATATTGCATGGTGCACTGGGTGTTATAGACAAATAATGAATCATGGAACATTGCATCAAAAACTAAGGATATACTGTATGGTGACTAACATAATAAAAAATTATTATAAAAAAAGAAAATGCTTTCACATTTTTTAAAATTTTTAAATCAAGTTATAGTTTATTATACAATAAAAAAATTTTTGATTGAACAATTGTATGCATTACTCAGTGCTTGCCATGGCTGGCGTACTCTCAAACACTTCACCTGTTTCACTCATTGCCCACCTCCCTCTGGGAACCATGAGTTTATTCTCTGTATTTAAGAGTCTGGCGTTTTTGTTTGCTTCCTTTTTTCTTTGTATTCTGTCTTGTTCCGTCTGATTTATTTCACTTAGCATTAAACCAAATCCTTCCATGATGCTGCAAATGGTAAGATTTCATTCTTTTTAAAGCTGAGTAATATTCCATTGTACATATATACATCTTCTTTATCCATTCGCTTATCATTGAATACTTGGATTGCTTCCATATTTGGCAATTGTAAATAATACTGCAATAAACAGAAGGCTGTATATATCTCTTAAAATTAGTGTTTTTGTATCCTTTGGGCAAATACCTGGTAGTGGAATTACTGGATCATATGATAATTCTTTTTTTTTTTAATTTTTTGAGGAACCACCATAATGCTTTCCACAATGGATGCACAAGTTTGCATTCTTACCAGCAATGCATGAAGGTTCTTTTTATTCCACATCCTTGCCAACAGTTGTTCTTTCTTGTCTTTTTAATTTTAGCCATTTTGACAGGTGTGAGATGTTATTTCACTGTGGCTTTGATTTGTATTTCCCTGATGATGTGTGATGTTGACCATCTTTTGATGTGCTGATGTGTTATTTGTGTGTCTTCTTTGGAAAAGTGTCCATTTTTAAAATCAGATAATTTGTCTTTGTGGTGGTGAGTTGAATATGTTTTTTATATCTTTTGGATACTAACCCCTTATCATTTTCATCTGTCTCCACGTATTTTTTTTTATTTCCTCTTTGATCTTTTGGTTGACCTATTCATTGTTTAGGAGCAGGTTATTTTCCTCCATGTATTTGTGTTCTTTCTACATTTCTTCTTGTGGGTAATTCTACTTTCATACCATTGTGATCAAAAAAGTTGTATATGATTTCAACCTTTTTGAATTTATTAAGGTCTATTTTGTAGCCTAACATGTGATCTATTCTGGAGGATGTTTCCTATGCACCTGAAAACAATGTCTTCGGCTACATTGGGATGAAATGCTCTGAATATATCTGTTAGGTCCATTTGGTCAAGTGTGTCATTCAAAGCCACTGTTTCCTAATTACTGATTTTCTGTCTGGGTGATCTGTCCATTGGTGTAAGCGGGGTGTTAGAGTTCCCTACTATTATTGTATTATTGTCATTTTTTCCCTTTATGTCTGATAATAGTTGTTTTATGTATTTAAGTGCACCCATGTTTGTTGCATAGATAATTACAATTGAAATATCCTCTTGTTAGATTGTTGGACTCACTTGTTGGGGTCACTTCAGACCTAAAGACGCATGTGGATTGAAAGTGAAGGAATGGAAAAACATTTACCATGCAAATAGAAGCAAAAAAAAGCTAGGGTAGCAATACTAATGTCAGACAAAATAGGTGAGTCAAGTCTTGTCTCTCCTCTGATCAAAGCTCTCCAACGGTGCTCCACTTTGGTCTCATCAAAAATGAAGTCATTTAATGCAACCTACAAGGCTCTATGTGATCTGGACCCACCACCCCCTCTCTGACCTCATCTAATACTCTGGGTTCCCATCTCACTGGACTCAAACCTTTCAACACATTTCTGCTGTGCATATCTACATGGATGCCTCCGTCCCCTTCTTAAAGTATTTATTCAAATGTGATGTCTTCCATGAAGACTACTCTGACCACTTATTCAAAGCAGCAGACTGGGGAGAGAGTTAAGATGGTGGAGGAGTAGGGGACCCTAATTTCATCTGGTCTCTGGGAATCAGCTAGATAGCTATCAAATCATTCTGATCACCTACAAAAATCAATGAGAGATCTGAGAAAAAAATTGTTACAATTCTATAAATGGAAATGGCACCACTTTTTGCAAGGCAGGAGGTATGGAGACATGAATCCAAGGTGATCTATGGGAAGTTAAACTGGGGGGAGGGATCTCACTAAGCCAGGTACTGGAAAATGGCATAAGCAATAGAGCACAAAATTAGAACTTTTAGAAGATTGCCTGAAAGGTGCTCAGGAGGTGAAGTGGGGCAGAATCGCAGGTGGGACAGTGTGGTCTCAGCACCCCCAGGGTCACAAAAAGAATGGGGGTGACTTAGTGCAACAGAGTTCCCAGGCAGTGGAGCAGGGAAGCCAGTTGCAAACAAGGAGCCCAGGTACCAGCTTTCTGGTCAGTGTTGACATAAACTGCAAACTGCTGCACAGTCTGGTGACCAATCCTCTGGCAGGGGCCCAGCAAGTGGCAGAACCACGGAGAGATCCCCCCTTCCCCCTCCCTGCCAGGAACAGCTCTGGTGCTGCTGCAAGAGTCTGAAATGCTTGGAGACTGGAAATGGGGTCGTAGAAATTCTTGGTCACAGACTAGGTGAACATAGAGTGCAGAGTGAAATCAGGGAGACCAGAGTGATTGATTGCTTTTCTCCGAGGGCTCACTGAAGAGTGGAGAGTGTGAACTTTCATCTCTAAGGCTAGAAATCAGGGTGCTGCTATTTTCATTCTCATCCTCTGAAGCAGTGGGGAAAGATTTCAGGGAACAAAAGCCACTTAGAACAATCTGGCACACTTTCACTGAGTCCAGGCCCCTGGCAAGGGCAGTGCAATACTGTCCTGAGGATTAGCATAACAGGCCCCTCCCCCAGAAGACCAGCAGGAACTTTCAGCTAACCTCAAGTTTATTGATCACACAGAACTGCAGAACTGCAGGGCTAGAGGAAAATAGTATATAGAATTTAAATTTATTTCTCATGATTCTTTAGTCCTTCAACTTACTTATTTCTTTCCTTTTCAACTA
>NC_048233.1:76641927-76643081 GCF_002007445.2 Ailuropoda melanoleuca | reverse complement strand
GTACTGGGTGTTATACGCAACTAATGAAGCATCGAACTTTACATCAGAATCCGGGGATCTACTGTATGGTGGTTAACATAATATANACTAATGAAGCATCAAACTTTACATCGGAATCTGGGGATGTACTGTATGGTGATTAACATAATATAATTAAAAAAATCATTAAAATAAAAAAAAAATGTGGGGTGCCTGGGTAGTGCAGTCGTTAAGCATCTGCCTTCGGCTCAGGGCGTGGTCCCCACAGTCTGGGATCAAGCCCCACATCAGGCTCCTCTGCTGGGAGCCTGCTTCTTCCTCTCCCACTCCCCCTGCTGTGTTCCCTCTCTCTCTAGCTATCTCTCTGTCACATAAATGAATAAAATCTTAAAAAAAAAAACAAAAACAAAAATGTAACTGGATAAAAACACTTTAGGCTAATCATCTCTACTAGTTTTTTAAAAAATCAGATTTCATATTGTTCCACCTTGAGCAATATGTCAAGTTTATATAATAGTCCATCCAAATAGTGCCTATGAATTTAAAATATCCAATATTAAGTTGTTAATTTATATACACATAGGATTCCAGTATGTTGAAATGTATACACACACAGGTTTCCAGGATATTAAATTTATTTTTGAAAGGGAAAAAAAATCAGTCATTAAATATAAAGTTTTCTGTTAGATACATAAGGATGGTATCAAGCAAGTAGTTGAATACACANGTCCACAATAGCCAAATCATGGAAGGAGCCGAGATGCCCTTCAACAGATGACTGGATTAAGAAGCTGTGGTCCATATATACAATGGAATATTACTCAGCTATCAGAAAGAACGAATTCTCAACATTTGCTGCAACATGGACGGCACTGGAGGAGATAATGCTAAGTGAAATAAGTCAAGCAGAGAAAGACAATTATCATATGATTTCTCTCATCTATGGAACATAAGAACTAGGAGGATCGGTAGGGGAAGAAAGGGATAAAGAAAAGGGGGGTAATCAGAAGGGGGAATGAAACATGAGAGACTATGGACTATGAGAAACAAACTGAAGACTTCAGAGAGGAGGGGGTGGGGGAAGGGGATAGACTGGTGATGGGTAGTAAGGAGGGCACGTATTGCCTGGTGTACTGGGTGTTATACGCAACTAATGAAGCATCAAACTTTACATC
>NC_048233.1:76623320-76641831 GCF_002007445.2 Ailuropoda melanoleuca | reverse complement strand
AAATATAAAGTTTTCTGTTAGATACATAAGGATGGTATCAAGCAAGTAGTTGAATACACAAGTCTGGCATTCAAGAGGGAGATCTGGGATGGAAGTCTAAATGTGCAAGTCATCAGCATAGAGATGGTATTTAAAGCCACGGAAATCCGTTGATTTTAGTTTACTTTCAATATAACTTATAAAATGAAATTTTTCCTCTGAGCTTTAGTTGCCTAAATACAGGCACTTTTAGAGAACTCTCAGCCAATCAGAAATGATAGAGAAAAAAAAAGGCTTCCTGATCATCAATGATCTTTCACAAACATTCTCCTAGTGGAGGTTCCTAAAACTCAAGGCTAAAAGCTTTCCCTCCTTCATAATCTCCCTTTCATTACTACTTCTCCTTTCTCCTCTTTTCTCTTCTTCCCTCTGTTTCTATAGCAATACTAACTATAGCAATTAAAATAATATAATAAAAATATTTTAAAAAAGATAAAATACCTATATATAAATAAAATTTTACCTTAAAATGAAATTATAAGGAAAATACCTTTATGTTATTTAACTTCATTAGCTATATGTAAATTTCTGTTCATTTCCTCTTACTTTCTCATTGACTATTAAAATTAAAAATGCATATTTATACATAAAAAAACTATAGTAATTAACAGCAAGGATAAATTTGTGGCAAAGGTGGCAAGGCAAGTAGCTTATTGATGCTTATGCTATCAACAAAGAAATTCCTGACTCATTATCTACAGGATTTGTACTTTTTTAAAAAGATTTATTTATTTATTTGAGGAAGAGAGAGAGCATGAGAGCAGAGGGAAGGGCAGAGGGAAAAAAATCTTCAAGCAGACTCCCTATTGAGCAGGGAGCCTGGAATGGGGCTAACTCTCACAACCAATGAGATCATGAACTGAGCAGAAACCAAGAGCCAGAGATTTAACCCACTCAGCCACCCAGGTACCCCTATAGGATTCGTACTTTGAGAGATTTTCCGGTACAGGAGATGATCTTTAAATAAATCTTCCAAACTTTTATTATCAGAGTTTGAAGGTTGAACTTTATCCTCAAGGAGGCATACTCATGCAAAACCTCTCAAAGTGGCTTTGGATGGGTTCATCTGCCACACTCCAAGCTTCAGTCACCAGATCTGTAGGAAGATAGTCTTGATTATATTTATGCTCAGAGACAGACTCATTGCCCACTCTCACAGGGACTGGCTGCTGTTGTCAACACTCATTCATCAACAGTACCTGAACTAGAATGTAAATCTAATGAGATACATGAAAAATATAAATCAAAACACCAAAGTGCTTATTCTAGTCACTAGTCAATACTTTTCACTCCAGAGAGGAAAATCTCTATAGGAAGCCAAATTACCATGCAAAGTTTGCTTAATAGAGCTAGAATTCAAGAAGTGATAGCCGAAACATTTCTCCCAACCCAAAAGTGTACATGCTATGCTAGGCAACCAAGCAATCCTATCCACTAGTCAGTGAAACAGTTCCTTGCATTTCCCTTTTTGGATGAAATATTATAATGTTAGCTATGTTTTTTTCTGTCAGCTTTTTTCGAATGTATGATCTTATCCATGAGGTGTTGATTTTTATAATATAACTCTCAGGATCGGAAAAAAATTGTCCCAAATTCACCAACCAAGAATTAGGGAAATGCCCATGGACTTATATTACGAATGTATATGAAACTAAGAATATGGACAAATATTGAGAAACATGATAAACAGAGAAGAAAGATATTAAAGTACATAAAAATTGTGGATCAATACAATGAATATATTTGTTATAACTAAATTATACTATTTGAATAGAAGGTCATGAGTTATCTCCTTCTACATGCTTAAGAGTCAAAAAAAGGGCCAATTTTTAAAGATGTTACAAAGGGAAGACAAGCACCAAATAGAGGCTTAATTAGTTGGTGTGTGTGCTCCTGTGGGATCATCAGTTTCTTGTAGTGACTTTGGGCTATTCACAGTTTAGCCAGAAAAGATAAGATCCAGATTTGATAGTGTCAAACCTGATTTGCCAACAAAATACATCAGGCAAGTTTAGGGGACATTTTACAAGACAGGTCAGAAACATGGGAAGGAGAAACACAAACCAGAATAATGTAGAAATTAGGGAGGTACAGTTATAGACGCAACAGAAGTTGACTCAGAAGCTGCTGTGCACAGAGCAGAAGGGAGGAGTGGGCTTATCTTCCCACAAATACAAGTGTAATTGATATTGTGGCACTTTGTGATATTGACCCAAAATGAAATGGGTCTGTGTTCTGTGATCATTCTACCTATGTCTCCAAACTCCCTACTGGGAGAGGATTCAATTGTCCATGTTGGGATGAAAACATATTCTCTTTTCTGTCAATCCAATTTTATTAAACTGTTACAGAATTAGAAGTTGGAGTCCTCTTTTTTCCCATTGCAAGTCACAGTTTGTTGCACCATAACTTCCTCATGGCTTTTTTCACTTCTGCATTTCTCAGAGTGTAAATCAAAGGGTTGAGCACAGGTGTCCCAATAGTGTAAAACACAGCCACCATCTTGTCCACTGGAAATGTAGTTACGGCGAGTATATGTGAATATACATGGGACAAAGAATAAGATAACCAACGATAATGTGGGATGTGCAGGTAGAGAGGGCTTTCTTTCTTCCTTCTGCACTCTGGTTATTCAGAGAATGTAAGATGAAAATATAAGAGGTAAGCAGGACTATGAAACTTACCATGCAGATAGCCCCGCTATTAAAAACTATGAGTAAATTGATTCTATAAGTGTCCATGCATGCAAGTTTCAGCAAAGGTGTCATGTCACAGAAATAATGATCAATAACATTGGGTCCACAGAATGGTAGTTTCAAAGCCAGGAAAATCTGTGAAGAAGAATGGATACAAGATACCACCCAGGCGACATTCAACATTGTACCACAGACTTGCTGGCTCATGATGGTTGTGTACCGCAGGGGCTTACAAATGGCCACATAGCGATCAAAGGACAGGAAGACAAGCACCAAGACCTCCAAACACCCAAAGAAATGTACTGCAAAAATCTGGGTCATGCACTCATTGTAGGAAGATGACTTTCTTCTCAGATACAGAATCTACTATCAACCTAGGAGCAGTGGTTGTTGAGAAACAGGCATCAGAAAAGGATAAGTGGAAAAGGAAGAAGTACATGGGGCTCCCAAGTGTCCGGCTGTATCGTACAGTCATCATAATAAGTAAATTTGCCATCAGAGTTGCAAGGTAGAGAAACAAGAAGACCACAAACACAACTTTCTCCTTTAGCACATTCTGTGTCAACCCAAATAGAATGAACTCATTCACACTGCTATTCAATTCCATGGTTACAGTGAATGTAAATTGTTCATCTGCAGAGAAAATTAGGGAAATAGTGACCTGGCAGTAGCGGTGAAATTAGATTCAGAATTACACTTTCATAGTTCTAATTCCATCAACACATAAACCAATGACTTTTAGGTTTTCATATATTATAATCACTTGGGAAATTTGTTTTGTTTTGTTTCATTTTAATTTTTTGATGCTGATGTGCATGCGTTAACTGTGAGCATTAACTGAAGGTCTTCCTATGTGGACCGAGATTTTCAGAGGTAACAAAGCTCTCAAGCAATGGTGAGCTCTGTCGAATTCTGAGAACTAAGGACTTTGCTGTATGATCTTGATCAGATCACTTTAATGTCTTGAAGCTTTTTCTTCATTTGACAATTAGACACTCTAATAGATACACAATTAAGTATATAGTTATGTGTGTGTGTGGATATAATGTATATTAAGCTCAATTGGTGAAAAATTATATCCCTATGTAATTTTAATATATAAACACTAGGAGATTCTCTCTTAAAAAAAACACATTTCTTGATTTGGACACCAGTTTGCACCTATTATTCCTGAACTCTTGAATATCTTGCTTCAATTATGCTTGAAGAAGAAATTACTTCTGCCAATTCAGGTTCCTGGTGGCCATAATTTTATCTTCTATTACTTCAGTTTAAGAAATTACTACAATTTATCTTTATTCTGTCTACAAAATTTCTGTACCTTTTAATATTGATGTCAAATGATTTAGAATATATTTGAGTATGAGTTTTGAGAAACTCTTTTTTTTCTGATAAATCATCAATCCTTCACTGAATCAATAACACCATCAAATCAGTCACCAATATGTACTAAGTACATACTCACATCTGCAATCTGTGTAACGAGGCATAGAAATATGTCCTCAACTTCTTTACAACAATTTGGAGGGATAACATTCCTCTAGATAAGATCATTAATTACATAAGAATTACACAGAACTCTATGTAACAATACCAAGTGAATTTTGGATCCAAATGTACAAAGGTCCCTTGTTAACAAATTGGCTGGTCAGTGAAGTTTCAAAAATGAGAAAATGAAGTAAGGGCTTTAAATATGTTTAAGTGAAGTTTCCAACATAGTTCTCTTAAACTCAAGTTTTCCATAAGTTTATACTGACTTTCCCTAAGTAAAATATACATTTTAAAAATACTGACTCAAATCAACCATTTACTCCAAATAAAATTCCATATCTAAATAAAACTTAAAATTTATTTGCCATCCAGCTTAAATAATATTAGTACAGTATGATAAACTAGAGATGTTATAACTACAAGCTCTGATGGGCAGTTCCAATGATCTCTGACAGCNTCAAAAATGAGAAAATGAAGTAAGGGCTTTAAATATGTTTAAGTGAAGTTTCCAACATAGTTCTCTTAAACTCAAGTTTTCCATAAGTTTATACTGACTTTCCCTAAGTAAAATATACATTTTAAAAATACTGACTCAAATCAACCATTTACTCCAAATAAAATTCCATATCTAAATAAAACTTAAAATTTATTTGCCATCCAGCTTAAATAATATTAGTACATTATGATAAACTAGAGATGTTATAACTACAAGCTCTGATGGGCAGCTCCAATGATCTCTGACAGCTATAGAAAATAAAAAAATAATAATGATTACTTTGTTTTAAACATTAGATTCTTAGGGTACTGGGTGGCTCATTCAGTTAATTGGCCAGCTCTTGGTTTCATCTCAGGTCTTGATCTCATGGGTCTTGGTATTAAGCCCACCACCACCCCCTCATCTGGCTCCATGTCCAGCAGAAGTATGCTTGGATATTCTCTCCCTCTGCCCCTTCCCCCACTTCTTCTCTCATTCTCAAAAAAATAAATAAAACCTTAAAACAAAAAAGGAACATTCGATTCCTAAAATGCGATGGAACCAAAGGGAAGAAGTACTTGGTTGTGAAGACAGAAGCAGTTAGGTGAGAAGAGTCAGTAAAATATAATAGAGGAAGGAACATACATAGCTTCAGTTTAACATAGAGATGATCTCCATAGAAACTATATTCTCATTAAATTAGAAGGTAGTAACAGAGAAATTTGGGGGCAGATAATAGACAACCATGAAAGCCAGGTGATGTAGTTCTATTTTGTTTTATTTTAAATAAGAAAGAAAAGATTTGGGGGCATTAAGACAAGAAAGTAGCACTTAAAAGATGTATACATTATGTGCAATCAATACCACCACTCAGATTTCTATCACTGAATTCAGTCATCATTTGCTGATATGCCCGAACTGTCTTATCTCCCTGATTTAGGGGGACATAGCAGTAATAGAGGACGCTTTTTTCCTTTCTTAATCCTTAATTTTTACTTTTACCTGTTGAAATGTTACAGTTCAAATTATATTGGTACCAATAATCTTCCCTTGATTTTCCCAGGTCAAGGGTTATGCCTCTACCTCTTACATTAATGTGCTTTATTATATATATATTATATATTATATATATATAATATATATATATAATATATACAAACAATACACAATTGAATAAGGTGATCATAGATTATATATTATTATTCTTCCATAATCTTCAAATGTCATTCAAACAAAATTTCTCTTTCGTTATTTCATTTGACCTGCACATTTTCTTACAAGGTAGGTGCATCCTTTTGCTTTCTGTTCAGAGAAATCTATCTACAGAGTTTTACCTGTGATATATAAAGTTTCTCTGAGTGCAGGCTAGAACTAGAATGGGATGCTACCAGCTAGCATCTCTCTCTAGCATTCACCCTCCCCAGCATATAAACATCAAATCCCTATCATCATGTAGATTGCATCCAAGAGAAGACAAATCCTGAGCCATCAGAGAAGGATGCCAACTGATACCTTAACTCTCATTCCTGACTCCAAAAATCAGGTTCTGTAAACTGCATGGTGAGTTAAGGGGAAACCTGGATACCCAAATAAATAACAGTGAAGAGGAAGACAGAGCAAAGACAGAATAGAGTCAGAGCAGAGGAGAGGAGAGTGAGAATGAGCAGACACCAGGGAGAGATGTGTTAGGGAATAAGATACGAAAGGCATACAAAAGAAGAGAGGTGAGCTAAAAATGGTGAAGAGGGTCATTTGGTCCAAGTTTTCATCAGAGAGTTCAGCTTCTTTCTTCCTGACCCACAACACGATCCCTCACCTCAAAACCAGACAGAAGTTGCAGTTGTGGGTCATGAGCAAGGGGTTAACAAAGGTCTTAAGATCCCAAGTGTGTAGAAAGTGCACTCCTCTCTTGTACTCCATCCCAGAAACATCACCACTGACCTAACACTTTTCAAATCAGGGGACTCCCCAAGATAGAAACTTCTGCCACGTTGGCCTCAATGCCATGCTGANACAGAAGTTGCAGTTGTGGGTCATGAGCAAGGGGTTAACAAAGGTCTTAAGATCCCAAGTGTGTAGAAAGTGGCCTCCTCTCTTGTAATCCATCCCAGAAACATCACCACTGACCTAACACTTTTCAAATCAGGGACTCCCCAAGATAGAAACTTCTGCCACGTTGGCCTCAATGCCATGCTGAAGTTTCTTGCTCTACCCACCCCTACATTAAGCAGAGGTGATTTGAAAGGTAGGAAAGCTTTGTGCTGAGGCCAGGAAAGGCTTGGGAGCTCTGGACCACCTCAACCTTTCATGTGTAGAAACAGTGTGCAGGAACATCATCATTTGTTAGAAGACACTCTGAGTATACATTCCATCAGATCAGTCTTGCAGAGGCAAGGTGAAGAAATTATCTCAGACAGACTGAAAACTTACCTCTTTGCTTATGATGAAATAGATGATTTCCAATATAGTAAAATTTTTTCATATCTTCAACTTCAATTTACTTAGAAGGTAAGTCATAGTAAGCCTGAATAAAACATGCAAACTATACTTCATTGAGATTTATCATTGTTTTTATCACAAGAGGTGATGGGATGTAGAGATTTATGGAGAAGAGGGACTCTGCATGTGGCAATACATTACACAGTTCCTCCCCAGAAGCACTAAGTCAGACAAAAACAACAAGGTCTAGATTGGAGCAAGGGAGATGGTCATGAAAAAGAGAAATTTAATTCAGATACTCAAAACTTTATGGAGGAACCTTATCCCTGCACTCTGAGAGAGAAATGCCTCTGAAGCTGTCTCTCTTCCCAGACATGCTCTTTTGGAAAGCACAGGAGGTAACTGATGCCTTCTAACAGCATTGTATATTTATAGCAATTACCACACAAGTTAAACAAAATGCCTAAGGCATCCTTCCAGCCTCAGGACCTCCAGGAAAACCATTCCTCCCAGCCCAGTCCCAAAGGATGTCCAATGTGCTACCCTGTTCAGATAGTCCATGGGCAAACACATGCTTTGGGGCCAATTAGTTAGCTTCAACTCACTGTGAAATGAAGGAGACAAAATCTGTTCACTTCTCCGTAGGCTTTGCTTAAGCCCATCTCTTGGAGAAGCATGAAAGTTGTTGAAGCCAGGTTATGGCTCAGATAGATGAAGTAGACAGGTAGACAGACATAAGAACTGGACACACCATTATCTGCTATTTGATGTTAAGCAAGTTTCTCACATTCTTTAATTCCCAATTTTCTCTTATGAAAGGTCAACTGGTAATAAGCTTTCTTTTTTTTCTCTTTCTTTCTTTCTTTCTTTCTTTCTTTCTTTCTTTCTGTACCTTTTTTAGAGAGAAAGAGTGCACAGGAGCTGAGGGGAAAGGCTGAGGGGGAAAGAGAAGATCAAGCAGGCTCCATGCCCAGCGCAGAGGCCCACAGAGTGCTCAGTCTCATGACACTGAGATCACAACCTGAGCTGAAATTAAGATCAGACACTCAACTGACTGAGCCAAGCAGGCACCTGAATTATTTCTGTATATTAACATTAATGCTCAGTTCTCCCATTCCTAATCTTACCTATATTCCTAGGTCAATGTAGAGAGGAAGAGAGGAGAAAAAAAAAGGAAATATTTTTTGAACATAGGTCTTCTGCATTTTCTTTTTATTTTTATAGATACATCACCTTCTTGGAGTGCCTAGGTGGCTCAGTCAGTTAAGCCTCTGACTCCTGACAATGGCTCAGTTCATGGTCTCAGGGTCATGAGATCCAGCCCTGTGTAGGGCTCTGCACTCAGCACAGAGTCTGCTTGTTCATTTCTCTCTGCTCTTCCCCCTGCTTGGTTTCTCTCTCCTCCCTCTTAAATAAATAAATAAATAAATAAATAAATAAATAAATAAAATGAGTAAATGAATAAAATATTTAAAAAAAGATATGTGCCTTTTCACTTATCAGAGAGAAAGTTGCTTGTGAATGGTTATAAGCTATTAAAGATGATGTAGATTGCATTACAGCTTACTTTCACATGGCAAAACATGTTATTACCCAGCACTCTGGTCCAAGAATCATCTGCCAGGTGTGCCACTGTCTGCTAGACACGTTGAATGGGAGCAAGGTGAGCCATGCAGGGTACAGGGGAAGGACAGAAGGTGGAGACAAGAATGGAGGTGAGAGGATCCCACAAAAGATTGCACGATGTTTTGCATTCTCGGGAAAGGTCTACTGGTAACCAACAAGCCCTAGTATCTCATAGAAACATCTAAGAGAAAATTACACCCTGACACCTGGCCACTTTTATTACAAATGGACTGGAAGAATCCTCAAGAAGGAGTTCGGTGTGCCAGTTAAGGTCTTAGAAACCAGCTTCCCCATCAATTAAATGGGAATATGAAGACCTTATCTATCAAATATTTCTGGAATGAAGCATGAGAGACTATGGACTCTGAGAAACAAACTGAGGGCTTCAGAGGGGAGGGGGTGGGGGAATGGGATAGGCTGGAGATGGGTAGCAAGGAGGGCGCGTATTGCATGGTGCACTGGGTGTTATACGCAACTAATGAAGCATCAAACTTTACATCAAAAACAAGGGATGTACTGTATGGTGACTAACATAATAAAAAAAATTTTTTTAAATATTTCTGTAAATCTTAAAATATACAACATAGGAAAAGAATGAATCCTTGGCTCAGAGAAAGCACAGAAGAAATGTTTATGTGTCTTTATTAATCCTAATTTAACATGAAGTATTGAGAATCAGAGAAGTGAAATACCTCACAAAGTTCCCACACCTAATTACTAACAGAACTGAGCCTAGAATCCACATCTCTTAAGTGTAAGTCTAAATCTCCTTTACATTCATATGATGTGCACAGTAATGTCATAAGATTTCTTGGCCTGGAAAACAAGAACAGGGAATGAATGAACCCTGCATTAAACTTCCCAATCCAAAAGCCCTAAGTGAACTCCTTAAATCTGAAGGAATGATTAAGCTCCTCGGTTCTGTTGGGAAAAATTTGGAGGGTGGTTTCCAAGGAGATCCTGAAGTGGCCACATGCCAAAAGCCGAGTCAATGATCACCTGAAGTTTCTTCAATCTCTGAGTCAAATGGCCTTTAGTGCTCATTAAATTTCTTGTAGACCAAAGGACTGGATGACATCTGGATTCCAGGTTCTGCCAAAGCAATGCCAGGATTTGCTGAATACACTTGACTATGCTCATTCCATCATGGAAACTGTGGAAATAGAACAAATGCCAACTGAGGTTTGTACTAGTTTGAGCCACCTCTTTCTTCATCTTAGCATCAATCAGGCCCCTGATTTAAACTCTGCTTATTTAAAGTTGTATCTTACAAATGTAAGGTTTCCAATGAATAATTCAGAAACTCTGGCTAGATAAACCCAACTAATACAATGCAAATTGGAGGCAATACATGATTTTTTAATTAATATGTTATGTTAGTCACCATACAGGCAATAAATGATTTTAATGGGATCAGAAATACTTTAATATTAAAAGTCAGATCACTGAGAGCAAGATTTGTTGTTGCAGGGAATGAAAGAAGGGATAGAGAGTGAAGAATGAGAAAGTGCATAGAGAACAATGGCTTAATTTTCTATTTGAATTTGTGTGTGTGTGTGTGTGTGTGTGTATGTGTATATATATATATATATATATATATATTACCATTACCAAGATCTAATATCAGTAATACCTACATTCCTTTGCCAAAGTTGACACGTCAGTGTGTTGATGTTCAAGATAGACTTAAATGTGAATATGGGAAGATATCTCATTTATTCACTTATTCAACAGATATTTACTGAACTCCTACATTAGGCTGTTCTAAATGATTATGATACATCATGAATCAAAAAGAGAAAAAAAAATTCCCTGCCTCACCTAGAGCTTATAGTCCATGAGAGGAGACTGACCAAAAAATTAAAAATAAGAAAACTGAATAAATTATATCAGCTATCAGAAAGTAATAACATTTTTTGAAAATTTTTAAAAATAAATATGAGTAGATGGGTAACTGGAGTCATGAAATCCAAGGTGTGATTGCTCTTCTTCAGAACATAGTCATATGATACAGAGACACCTACAACTCAGGTTCTGAGAATGCTTGATCTCTTCCACACTTGAGTCCCGACTGTTGTCTTCATCAATTATGGAGATCAGCGCCCAATGCATAAACTTCTTTCACTTGAAATAGTGAGAGTTTCTATTTCTAATCTCTAAGATATTTTTGTCATTACTCCACAAAGAATTACCAAAGCAGGGGATGAGTGGCAAGAGTTCTGATGGGTAATTTCTCTTTACAATTTTTTATTGAATCTTAGATTTTAAGTAAACATAATCTCCAACTCTTTTTAATTTACTATGAAGATACTGGATTACCAAACCAAAGTTGACAAGTGATCTAAGTGTGAAAATATTTTCATGACTGTACATTACTGGGTTTTGTGTTTTTGTTTTCAGTTTTGATGTTTGGTTTTTGTTTTTGTGGGGTTTTGTTTGTTTGTTTTTGTTTTGTTTTGTTTTTCCATTACATTAGCTCCTATGAAAGAGGCCCAAACACACAAGGCTTTTCTCTAGAAAATTTGACTTTTACTCTTCACAATTTTTTTAAAAATTTAATGTTTCATTTGTCACTACAAACCATTAGTCTGTTCCACACTTTCTTTATGGCATTTTTCATTTCCCTATTCCTGAAAGTGTAAATCAAAGGATTGAGCAAAGGAGTTAGGATGGTGTAGAATATAGCCACCATTTTGTCAAAGGAGAAAGCAGATGGGGGTCGTGCATACACAAATATGCAGGGGATAAAGAACAAAACCACAATAGCAATGTGAGATCCGCAGGTGGAGAGAGCTTTCCGCTGCCCTTCAGGACTATGGGTTCTCAGAGAGAGCAAGACAACAACATAGGAGACAAGCAACAAAGAGAAGATTATGATGCAGATAGACCCACTGTTGGCGACCACCAAAAGGCCAAAGATGTGAGTGTCAGTGCAGGCAAGCTCCAGTAATGGGTACAAATCACACATGAAGTGATCAATGACATTGGGGCCACAGAAGGGCAGCTGGAAAGTAAAGAGAATTTGTATCATGGAATGCAGAAATCCCCCATCCAGGCTATACCCATCAGAATGCCGCAGAGTCTCCAGTTCATGATGGTTGTGTAGTGGAGGGGCTTACAAATGGCCACATAGCGGTCATAGGCCATGGCTGTGAGGACAATGACCTCCACCCCAGCAAAGAAGTGTTCGGCAAAGAGCTGGGTCATGCAACCTCCAAAGGAGATGGTTTTCCTCTCATAGAGGGAATCCACAAGCATCTTGGGGGCAATGACAGTGGAGAAGCAAGCATCCAGGAAGGACAGGAAAGCCAAGAAGAAGTACATGGGGGAGCCCAGGAGTGCTGGGCTGCTGGTGATGGTCACCACAATTAGCAAGTTGCCCCCCACAGTTGCTATGTAGCCAAACAAAAATACAACAAACACTATTTTCTGAACATTAGAATTCTGTGAAAGCCCCAGGAGGACAAACTCAGTTACAAAGCTTTGGTTTTGCATGGTTTCCAAGGAAAATCTCAAAGCTGCCAGAAGGAACATGTAGAGTCTACAATTATGGGAAAGAAAAATTTGTCTCAGGCCAGTGTAAAGTGATACAGTAGTCATTAAGAAGTTGGTGCGTCCACATGAAAAATTATCTTCTGTGTTTCTAGTGTCACTAAGAACACAAAATTCAAATTTTGTTGAAGGTGTAGTGGGAGGTCAGGCCGAATTGAAGAGCAGAAAAAGTATTATTAAATACTTTAAAATAGCCAGAGATCCAATAAAAGGGAATGGAGGTATCCACCTGTGGAGAAATACTTTATCTCAACTGCCAACTCTAGTCACTTAATGGCTTCCTGGAGTGAACTGCTGAGAAGGGTTCTGAGGAAAGGAGCATTACAATGGAGTCCTCATGTCCACCCATGAGCACAGAATGGGAGCAGGTGGGATTTGCATGCCATCCCTGCCAGCAGTTTGCCTGATCTGCAAACAGAAGAAGAATAACATCCAGGTTAAGAGGCACTTGCATATTACAGCTACTCTCCAAACATGTCTTTAAACATCTGAAATGAACTTGGCCTTTAAGATGGGTTCATTCATTCCTTATAAAAGAGAAAGATACATGGGAAACCTCCATACAAACACAGAACAAGTATCCATGTGTTGAGTTGTTTTGTTTTGTTTTGTTTTTCGTTCATCATTTAAAATAAGACGAGATATTTAGAAAAAATGTGTATATCAGAGTGTGGCCATGATGTAAGTTAAATAATCCCCCCCCAAAAAAAAAAAGTGTTCTGGGTCTAGTTTCCAGAAAACAGTTCATGTTAGGTCTTATCTGTATTTTAATGGTAGGAAATTCATGCATACAAAGGTAAGGTTAACAACAGATGTTCGATCTGGGATGTTAACAGAGAAAGGCTGGTTCTAACACCCAAGTCCTTCCCAGCATGTCAACAGAAAGGAACAAGAACCTTCCTTTTCTTGTAAGAATGCAGGTCAGGGTGGCCTTTCAATTCTCCATCCACCTGTAGAGGTTCAAGCCTTCTGATTTCCCTTGTGCATGTTTGGATGAGGCCCTTTGATAAAGGACACAGATGTAGAATTAGAAGATAATGGCCTAATTACTTACAGATACAAATTGGCAACAATTTGGTATTATTTGAAAGCAGTGTTGACAAACACAAAGTGAGCTGGAAATTTTAATCCATCATAAGATAAAATATTTTTTTATAGTCATGGTTTTAAAAACATAGTAATTTTAAAATTGCAGTGAAACAGCTTCATTCATGTAATTATTTGGAAAATGTTTTTGCATTTTATTTAGAATGATAAACATGTTTTTATTCCTCCTGGTAGTAACTCCCTCCCTAAAGATTATTCTAAAAGTAAAATAGGGTGGTATAAATTTTAGAATGGAAGATGATGTCATGTCATTTATAATAGTGAAAACTTAGAAATATCTAACATAGTCAATAATGGGAGGATGCTTCTGTACATCAGACTATTACAAATTGATAGCACACGTTGCTGTCAGTAAAACACTAATTAATGTGAGGACATGAATGGTGAAGCATTTTTACAATACATGAAATGAGAAAAACAAAAAATTTGTAATAACTCTGCCTATTTTTACACACATGTTAATATAATTTTAAAATCAAGAAGTGAACATTCAAAAGTAATAGACTTTTATTTTCAATAAGTATCTAGACATAACTATATGAAATTTAAAATAAAAAATCAAGTTTGCTTTTTTAAAAAGATTTGTTTATTTATATTAGAGAAAGAATGTGAGCAGAAGGGGCAGAGGGAGAGGGAGAGAGAATCTGAAGCAGACTCCACGCTGAGTGCAGAGCCCTAGGCAGGGCTTGATCTCAAGACGCTGAGATCACCACCTGAGCCAGAAGCAAGAGACAGACGCTTAACCCAATGCACCACCTAAGCACCCCTAAAAATCTGGTTTAAAATCCATAACATCATCATTTTCCATCAACTTAGCAGTTCAGAAAAAAAGAGATGGGGCTTGAGGATAATTTTATTAACTGTTCAGTATAATTAATTTGTGTAGGTGGGACTAACATATCATAACATAGCTTCTTAAACTCAAAATGTTCAACTATTATAAACTTTTCATGAATACACATATCATGGGCCCAAATTTTCCCAAAGATTCAAAGGTCTACCCTTTCTTGATAGCCATACTCCTTAATACATTGGAGGTGCACCAGAGATTGCTTAGGGGCCCTCATGGCTATAAACGGGACTATGGACCATCTCCTGAGCTGTGACCTTGGGAATTTTGCCTCCCCACTAACCCCTTTGCCCACAGTTTCCTTTCTACTTATTTTGGTACAAAATTAATTCTAGCATCAATCATTCTGAAAATAATAGAAATTCCTTTTTCAACTTTGAAGTATATCTTTAAAACTCTATTTAAAACGGTAGGAAGATCCCAATAATTCTGACACTGGACCATTTCATGGCATCATTAATCTCTTCAATCCTTTTTTCATGTGCTACTAGCTGCCTATCTCTGCTTTCCTCAACTTCCTTCCTTTCCATCAGCTTTCTTCTAGATCACTGGTTGACTCCTCTGCCTCATTTACCTCAGCTGTTGGAGTATCCTGTTTAGGCTGCATCTCATTCATAGCATTTTTTAGTCTGGCCTGATTAGTTCTCCTTTCTACCCTTAGAGATTCTATATTGTCACTAATACTTTTTTAAGCCTAGCTATTGACTTTATGATTGCTATCCTGAATTCTCTCTCTGACATCTTGCTTATATCCATATCCATTAGTACTGTGGCAGAGGGCATCGTCTCTGGTCCTTTTCTTATATTAAGAATAAAACAACAACAACAATACCAAAAAAAAAAAAAAACCACCAAATGAGGAATTAAGAGTAAGGTCAACATTATAAATAGTATTCTGTAATTATATGTCAAACTAAATTTAAGCTATATTTTTATGTACATTTCATCATACTTGCATGTATTTTTAAAATATATATGTATTACAAATTAAAAGAAAAGATTAAACCTCCATTCCTAATGATTCTCCCTAAAATCCTAAAATCCACTGTATTTTATGATCCAGGGTCATTATTTACTTCAGCAATATAAAGAATTATGTTTTGTCTGTCTAACGAAAGATATTCTATGTATCACTACAATCTGGGAAATACATTCTTTGGAATTATGTTTTGTCTAACGAAAGATATTCTATGTATCACTACAATCTGGGAAATACATTCTTTTCAGATCAGATTCCTTTCTCTCTTCTCAATATTGCTCTGTTGATTCCCCTGAATCTTTTATACTCTTACTATTTCTGCAACTGGAAAAAAATAAAAAGCTTTCTCTGTTTCTACCTGTGTCTTTCCTGAGGGATGTCTGAGCCTTCTTTTCTTCTGTTGTCTTAGTGACTTAGCAAATTTTAAGAGAGACAAGCCCCAACAACCAGCACTAAAGCAGTGCAGGGCTTCACCCATTTATATATTCTTGAAAGATTCTGAGGCAGAAATCTAATGTTATTTTTGGCATTAAATGCACTTAGAGAAAATTAAGTGGACATATTTAAAATCAGAAGCCTCTGCTATGTGACTTGAATAAGACACTTGCCTACCCTTAATGTCCTTCCATGTGCCATTTTTTAGGCATTTGTTGTGGCATTATAGAATTCTGTATTATATATAATAACTCTGTAAACAGTAAACACCACTTACATTCACATGCTTGTGAATCAGTATTCCTTACAGCCTCAAAAATGTCCACCTTTAAACCTAAAACATCAGGATGGAGACAGCATTAGAAGATGAATGATAAATAAGAATATAATTTGAAAAATTTTTTTAAAAATAGGATTCAATGACTAGGACCAAAATAGGTACTTGTTGCATTTCATTGTCATCTGGATTTAACTTGAAGATGAAAAACTAAAGAAAGTTCTAATTTCATTAGATTTGAAGTACTAGGTACTCGTAACCCTCCAAAAAAAGTTTGCACCTGACAGCTGGTATTTATTGAGCACATATTATTGTGTCAAGTGCTGTCCTTCGAAATCTAAATGCATTATTTTGTTTCCAAATCCTTGGAGCATTTTAATATACAATATATATTAAAATAAAGATTTAGGGCCAAAAAGGTTATGTAGCTAGCCCAAGTGTACACAGTTAAATGATAGACCCATGCTTGCATTAATTAGACTTGGTAGCTTGGACCAAAACACCCATACTTTTAAGTACTACATCACACCTTAAAATCTCTCTGAAAATGCAAAAATGTGCATTATAAATCTCACCATTTGTCAGTTTCTTGAAAATTCTGGTGATGGCAATCTTCTATACTCCATGGAGAAAAGTCCATTCAATAGCTGTCCAAAATGTGAAGCATGTTTCCAAGTCTTACTTCTACATATAAGAGAGAGAGGATGAGTATCTGTGGCAGACAAGGTAGAGAATGTGTCCCACTGCTTATCAATCTTCAACATGGTCTCAGGACAAAAAAAAAAAATAATAATACCGAAGCAAAAGTTTCCTCCTTGATTTCCAACTGGAATTTAAAGAAGTTTCCCTGAGAGGTCAGGACCCTATAGAATTGCTTCTCAGTTCTCCTCAGGGTTTGGAAATTTCCCATCAGTATGATTTTTCAAGACACAGTTACCTGTGGTTTCATTTGCTCAAGTATTTGCAAAACTTTTACGTCTCCAACCAATTACAGGTGTTTTTTTTTTCTTTTTCCAAATTCTCCTGGGTTTCTATGTGAAGTTGCTTTCCATTCCCTTCATATTCAGGAATAGAAAGCTGTGCATTGGGATGGAACACGATATCTCTGTGCAGGATTAAGGCAAAATGCTGGTGTACTTACTAAATACAAGAGCTGAGTTCTGGGATCAAGCACCACATCAATCCACAAGGACTTGTAATGTGCTGGGATTAGAGTAGCAACAGGTGATTATTAAAGATTAACACATTTTATGAATAATGTGCAAAGATGTATGGACTAATCCAAAATCGTCTTTTTTCTTCCTCAGTACATAAGCTATATATGCCATGACATTAAAACTAAACAACATAATTTTTAGACATTAAAGGAAATTTTCTCTTTCCATTTTTTTTTAAAGAGAAGGAAAGTCAGGTCTGCTTACTCTGAATCTAGGTAGCCCTCGGATTGAAGCTTGAGGGAAACTTGGACTTAGCTCATAAGGTCCCTTCAGAGAGCATCCATGACAAAGAGTTTGTTGTTCTATACACTCTTGATCCTACCTATTTTATGTCTATTCTCATCTAACTAAAAAAAGTGGAATTGTAGTGATTCATCAGAAAAGTGAACATGCAGAAGCACCTTCACCCATGTTATTAAGGGACAGGTGTTATTCACCTGTGGTTTAAAGAAACAGTTTATTCTCCTGTAGTATTAAAAGACAAGTATTATTTTCTTTTAACTGACATTGTAGAAAGTTTCCCTGACCAAAAGAACCACCTGACCAGGATGACACTCTCAGAAGAGATGATCTTTTAAACCCATGCCTCAATAGCAGGACTCCAGCAATTAATCCTGGAACTCTGGCTCCTATTTCAAACCACACCCAGCATCTTCTACTTTATTCCATGCCCTGCTCTGCTTCATCATCAATTATTTGATTCTGTTAGAGGAAATGAGTGATATAACACTGAAATAATAGTGTGAAGATGGGATGGGACAGATAATATAATAATCATGTTATTTGTGCAAATATAAGGTGAAGTTAAAAAAAACAGGTTTACATCAAAAACAGGAGAGGACAGAGACAGAGATAGTCACAAAGAAATGTATAAAATTGGGGGATGGAGTAAGGGAAAATAAATAGCAATTTGCCTTTCCAGAATTGATCTAATAAACCATTCTACCCACAGATTTAAAATCCCACCTTCATCACTTATTAAATTACAAAATTTATACCAACTTTCCAAAGATAGATGGCTTAATCTCTGGGCCATTTCTTCTGTTCTTTAGAGTTCTTTATTAACAGGCCTACAGCCAAATGCTTACAAAACAGAGCTTTTCGGTATGTTCTGATATGTAGAAGATCCAGTCCCCTAACTCTATGTCCCTCACACTGTTTTTATTGCCAAGGCTGTTCAAATAGCTACACATACATACAAATTTTAGAATCAGTTTATCAATATCCATGAAAATACACTCTGTCATTCTTTTGGAAAGGTGTTATTAATTCATCACAGAAATTGGTGTCTCTAAAATCAGGACCTCATCTAGGGTGGACAGAGACAG